>NC_137919.1:2714895-2717395 GCF_963457725.1 Sprattus sprattus
TAGTTATTGACCTGTAAACTGGACTGAATGTCAGTGTTCTTGAAAAGGGGAGTTATGATAGCATATAGCCTACCACTAGTTGTGGTTTTAATTGCAGTTATATAAGCAAAATGTTGTCTGGGAGAAGGGTACTCACGCCAAACAAATATGGTGTCTATTATATGATTATAATTATTTCTTAGAAAATCGGTATCGGAAAAACCGGTTTTGGCAGGTCAGACCTCCTTAAAAACCGGAAATCGGTATCGGCCAAGAATTTTGCAATCGGTGCATCTCTATTACACATTCTATATGCAAAACACACACACACACACATACACACATTTATCGTCTTGCTGTTGGCCCTGCTACCGAATCCTCCCTCTTAGGGTAGGGGTTCACAGTTCTAGGGGAGTAAAGCGGTGTGTGTGTGTGTGTGTGTGTGTGTGTGTGTGTTGGCGCCAGATCAGGTTGTGTTTGGTCATTAGGTTATGTCCGTGGGCGTTTGAAGATTAATGAGCGTGTGCTTCTGAGGGGCCAGCGACTGAATGACTGGCTCATGAATGGGCTCTGGCTCAAGCTGTCTTCTCTTCAATGAAGGCCATCTCCATGATTTGATGATGTGGCCCATTGAGTGGGCGGCTGTTTGCTTTATCTGCGTCTCAAGGGCCAAACACAAACCATGGCTCCAAACACTCTCTACGCCGCCATTTATCTGGCCCTCCCTGTGGTGCTGCTGCTCATTTACACACACACACACACACACACACACACACACACACACACACACACACACACACACACACACACACACACACACACACACACACTGTTCACTTCAGATATGCTTTTGCTGTCCTTGATAAGAAGGCAACCGTATGTTTAATAAAGAAACCATTAGTCCAATAGAATAGTAAGTCCATTAGGGAAAGTCTAAAGAGGTCCAAAGTAATATCTTAGACCACCTCAGGAGTAGTGGGCAATAAATCAAATAAAAGCGTTCTACATTGATACTCTGCTTTGGGCTTTTCGCCTATAGTGTCTGGGGTTGTGTGTGTGTGTGTGTGTGTGTGTGTGTGTGTGTGTGTGTGTGAGAGTGTGAGAGTATGATCACTACAGACAGCGTGTATTTTAAACACTGTTGTTTAATTGTATATTTTTCGTGCTCTCTCGCCGTCATACAAGGAATGTATGCAAGACACAATGTTGCCCCTCAACGGTAAATCTTAAGAATTGTCCCCTGAATCGTGCCGTTTTCCTCCAGAAAACATCAAGGGCACTGAGGTCAAAGCGTTCCGGATTGATACTCTGCTTTGGGCTTTTCGCCTATAGTGTCTGGGGTTGTGTGTGTCTGTGTGAGAGTGTGAGAGAGTAATTACTACTTTAGACAGCATTTTAGACACTGTTGTTTAATTGTATATTTTTCGTGCTCTCTCGCCGTCATACAAGGAATGTATGCGAGACACAATGGTGCGTGCCCCTCAAAGGTAAATCGTAAGAATTGTCCCCGAAGCAATTCGAATCACCTGTCAGCCCACCGTCTTCAACTATGTTGATGGGGCGACAGACTATCTAACTGACTGACTTTCGTGTCAATGCACACAGGAAGTAAACAAAGTTGCGTTAACTGCGTTAAAATATTTTATCTCATAGATTAACGCATTTACTTTGACAGCCCTAGTTTTTAGTAAAGAATTACTGCATAAACCTCAAACTCCATGTAATACAGTTTATAATAACATTCATTAATTTTGATTTGAAGTATTCTGCCAGATTATCTCATTACAGTACTAGGATGTCCACTGTAATGAATTGTTGCCAGTGGCGAGAGCAGGTATTAGTGTTGCATGTCTGAGGCTTTGGTATGAGCTTGTTGTTATTGTTTGGCATGTGGAGCACAGGAACATGGGAATCCACATGGTGTCTGGATATTGTAGTTTTCTTTTTTCTCTCCAAAAGTGCTATGAGATGACTACGCTGTGGACTTTTGACATTTAGCAGACATATATGAATAAGCTAAAGCAGTTTCACAACACTGCGACTGTTGGTTTTCCGTGATGTTTGGTTGGCTGGTATGAAATATATATTTATATTCATATATTATGTATAACAAATGTGTGCCCACTTGACATGGCTCTAAGCTGGCGTGACTGCCCACTGACTGCCCAATTAAGCTGTTTTGCACTCGCCATCATGTCCTGTGATGAATGAAGGTTAATTTAGGTTAACAATGGCTGGAGTGTCATCTTAAGCTGCCCCACCTGCTCCACTCGGCCTCTGGTGAAGAGGTGGTCAGCTCTGCTGTGAGGACACAAACACACACACACACACACACACACACATACACTCACACACACACACACACACACACACACACACACTTTGTGTGTGTAACTAACGAGGGCTCATCGTGCCGTTTTCCTCCAGAAAGCGTCAAGGGCACTGAGGTCAAAGCGTTCCACGTTGATACTCTGCTTTGGGCTTTTCGACTATAGTGTCTGGGGTTGTGTGTTGTGTGTGT
>NC_137919.1:2719895-2724895 GCF_963457725.1 Sprattus sprattus
TGCCAATGGCCAGGGAAATGGTGGGAGGACAGATTGGTGTATTGTATTTATCTATCTGAATATAAAGCTCTACTATTCCTACAATCTATTTCTATATCAGGGTCTCTGCCTTGCAACCTAGCATCTAGCATCTCTGCCTGGCAGTTGTTTGTCTCGTGACAGGGTGGAGCTAACTTCTGGAAAAAAATGAATGTTGGCAGTGTTTGGCGAAAACACAGTTGGTCTCTGTTGTGTCCCGAGTGCCACCCATGCGTGTAACTCAGGACGCAGCTGCACTAGCCCACCTGAGCTGCCCTTCCTGAGGGCTGTGTCCCCATGCTTGGGGTCTGCTGGATTAAAGGGTTACCAAGGATAAGGCTGCCTACCGCCACGCTAATGCTAAAGCTAACCTGGACTGACCCGGTACGATATACCCTGTCCTGATGTGACCATACTACACCGTGTTACGACCTCAGAATGATTCTGCCGTTCTGTTTCTGTGCAGATAGTTTCACACATTAACGGCAGAGGACATTTTTTTTTTATAGTAAGGATTCTGTTTTTTGGGGAAATAGTTTTTCATTTATTTTGAATAAGTGAGCGTATAGTAGAGGACATTTTTTATAGTAAGGATTCTGTTTTTTGGGAAAATAGTTTTTCATTTATTACGAATAAGTGAGGGGATAGTAGCTTTAATATGCCGGTGCATTTTATTTCCTGGTTTGACAGGCCTTGCTCAGTCAGGCGAACCGAAGTGTCAACACGTCCAGGAATTGGAACCAGATTTCATAAATCTCACCAGAGGTTCCTGTCTGTGCCCCTGAAATAAGCAAAAACACACATGGACAGTTGTAGGTATTGAAGGGCACATTTAGCTGCCCCTTCTCCCATACACACACACAAACACACACACACACACACACACACACACACACACACACACACACACACACACACACACACACACACACACACTTCCGTTCCTCTGCCCCTCGATTGCACACCTGCCACTTCAGAACAATGGCGGTGTGTGATTGATCGAGATGGATTTGGGTGATCTCCTAGTGGCACACAGGAACCTCTACAGGGAAATCAGTGCACTGACAACCGCTGTAATTAGTTCTGCTTGCTGGAAAACTGAAGGGGTTACTAATTATCAAGTGGACGGCTTGAGTTGTTGTGTGTGTGTGTGAGTGAGTGAGTGTGTGGGAGGGAGTGTGTGTATGTCACTTATGGAAAATCATCATTATGTATTTCAGCAAACTCTCATAGCGTTGTGCTGGGGGAATATGAGGGAAGGATGAAGTGTGTGTGTGTGTGTGTGTGTGTGTGTGTGTGTGTGTGTGTGTGTGTGTGTGTGTGTGTGTGTGTGTGTGTGTGTGTGAAAGAGAGAGAGAGATAGAGAGAGAGAGGGAGGATTTGGAGAATGCAGAAAGTGCACTGTCGTCTGGCGTCTCCAGTTGTGCCAACGCAGCGCCTCTTCTGTGACAGCGCAGAGAAGACGTAGTCGTCAGGACGACGGCCGAACTGCTGCGAACGCACGTGCTGTCGGCTGTCAGCTGTGCCACCCCCAGAACTCCAGAACTTTCTCTGCCCCCCTCCCCTCCTGAAGACTCTCCCCAGAACCCTCATACCCGCCCACCTTGGACCTGCCCCACCCAGCCCCACACTAACTGTGAGTCAGTGTGTTAGTGTACAACTGAAACAGAGGCCAATGCGCTGTCTAAATGCAGGCGTGTTTATGTAGCCAAAGCAGTCAACGTTATAGGCTAGAAACTGTGCGAATAACATTCATTTAATATTAAGGTAGTGAGATGTGTTTCCTAAGATAATGGAATATAAGTACATTTCACGATTCCGATACGTACAAAAATACTTAAGTTAATGCAACGGAGTTAACAGCTCGTTACTACCTACCTCTGCCTTGGATGAAGGGCTTCACTTTGTGATGCTTTTTATAGCTTGACGAAAACTTTCCTGGCAACAGATGAAGCCTTAGCTCATGATGAAACGCCCTTTATAAAGTTCCCCAGTCTCTATCTGGCTTGTCAAAACAATGCCATCTGTAACGCATTGCTATCTACCGCCAAATTGCGTTGTCAATTAGACTGAGAAGAAATGCACTCCTCTGACTTTAACGCTCAGGGCAATGCTGCGTCTCGGCTGGAATACTAATGGCTCGGGGACAATGACGGATGGCTTCAAATATCAGTCTCCTGCAGGAAGTTTGGCCTGCCCATTGATCACAAAGTCTGAAGTCAATTCCCCCTATTTATTTCTTCCTGGAGATGTTTTTTTTTGTTTCTTTCGCTTTTTTGTCTTTCCTACATGCCATTTTCTGGCTCAGAGTCTGTGTAATGATAAAATATTTATAATGGCTAACAAACAAACAGGCAAACAAACAAACCAGCAAGCAAATAGAGCACAATCACTAAATGGCCCCGACGGCAAACATTGCCAGTAGGAGCTGAGTGAGTCAGTGGCTATGAGCAGCTCGGACCTGCAAGCAGAGGATGCTCGGACCTGGACTCAGAGGATGCTGGCAACAAGACATTGGTACCAAGGCTGTTCAGAGGATGCTGGTACCGCAGTGTTTGTGTGGCCCAGGACATGGTCTCTTCCTTCTCAGTTGTAACTTAACACGGCAACATGGAAGCTGCTTAGCACTTCTCCACCCTGTTTCTCTGATTTCATTTTCTTGTTTTTCTTCTTTCTTTTTTTTCTGTCCGTGTGTGAGGCGTTTCCCAGAATCTTCCCAGCACTGTGTGTTATCTAATTCCAAGCTGCAGGAGGCTTAGATTAGCACGCTACGCTATGGCCGTACTGAAGGGCAGGGTCTCTGCAGGAGGCTTAGATTAGCACGCTACGCTATGGCCGTACTGAAGGGCAGGGACTCTGAAGTGCCGTCAGTCAATCTCTGTCTCTCGGTCTGCCTGACCTGTCTGTCTGTCTGTCTACCTGTCTACCAGCCTGTCTGTCTGTTGATATGATTCGTCAGAATGTCTGCCTGTGCTGATGTCAGGGAGTATAGCCTGTCCCGACCTAATCTCACACACAAACACACACACACACACACACACACACACAACCACACAAACACACACACACACACACACACACACACACACTCCCTGAGGCAGCTTCTGCTTGCCTTTGAAGATGACACACACATATTGCAGTGAGAGATTTGTCACTATCCAGTTTCTCTTTTTTATCAACCCCACCAGCCAGCAGGATAAATGTCTGCCTCGCCACGTGTGAGCGTTCAGCATTTTCTAGCCTCTGCCTTGCAGACCTCGTGAACAGAGCCTGTGCAGTGAGAACAATTGATTGACAAATGAGAGAGATGCATGATGGGAAATGGTTGACCTTTCAACCTTGGGAGACAGCAGAGGAGAGGAGACGGCTCCTCTCTCCTGGAGGGGAGGATGAGGCACCAGGTCTGGAGTGGTTGCTATGGGAATCACGGACGGCAACGAGAACGTTAATGGGATGAATATATTCACTGCATAATCTGAGAGGCCCCGGGTCCCATAATCACCTATTGTGAGGGTCACATCTCAGCCTTTCACTTCTGTACTTCTGTAATGAGAGAGGATAGATTGATTCGGAGGGAAGGTTTCCGTGTGGTTTCCTTATTCATTTTTGTTCAGACTAAGGGTCATTCTCTTCTCTTTAAAGGGATCAGTAACCCCTTGGTTGAATAGGGACGGATATGCTAAACAGATATTCAAGTTTTACAAAAACCAACCATGATACAGTTTTTTTTTATGGAGGAAATAAATGAGGCCTTTTTATGCAATTCTGTTCTTACAAAAATAATAGAATTGGGAGAGCATGAATAACTCTCTAAATGTGTAATTTATGACTATATATAACATGACTATATATGCTTATGGCAACTGTAAGAAACATATGGAATTACCTAATTTAAATCAACAACTATCTACTGAAGCCATCCCAGATTGTAATAGTCCAACCTTCTGACTCATGATTATCATCATGTCACATGACAACCAAGAAGCAAAGCTGGCCTGCTCATCTTAAACTCATCTCCCGTTAGGGCTCAGATATCCTTATGATAACCACTGTCTCTAATCTGGAATACAGTGAGTGACTGAGACAGAGAGAGAAAGAGAGACTGAGACAGAGAGAGTGAGAGTAATAATGAGAGAGTGAGAGAGAGAGAGAGTGAGAGAGAGAAAGAGAGACAGAGAGAGTGAGAGAGAGAGCGAGAGAGAGAGAGAGAGAAAGGGGGACGGAAGAAGGAGCTAGAGAGGGAAATGTTGAGACACAGGGAGGAAAAAACAGTGGGATAATTTACATTTACATTTAGTCATTTAGCAGACACTTTTGTCCAAAGCGATGTACAAGGTAGAGAACAGTCAAGATAAGAGCAATAAAAACCTGGTGTAACAATAAATACTTCTTTTTTAAGATATAGACAACGACAAAGAAAGTAAAAGAAGTGCGGGACTGTCACTGCTGAAGTGCAAGTTAAGCATTCGTCCAAGTGCTAGTAAGGAAGGGAGGTGCTCTCTGAAGAGTTGGGTCTTCAAGGGCTTCTTGAAGGTAGAGAAGGATGCCCCTGCTCTGGTAGTACTAGACAGTTCGTTCCACCAACGTGGAATTTCAAATGAGAATAGTCTGGATTGCCGTGCTTGCACAGGCGGCAGTGCAAGACGACGCTCACTAGATGAGCGCAGCGTCCTGGGTGTAACATTTGCCCTTACAAGAGCATTTAGGTAGGTGGGAGCAGAACCAGCAAGCACTCTGTTGGCAAGCATAAGTGACTTGAACTTAATGCGAGCAGCTACTGGCAGCCAGTGGAGCCCAATGAGTAGCGGGGTGACGTGTGGAGAGAGAGAATTAAATGAGGAGAGAGGGCTGTATCTGTAGATGGGGAGAGAAGTGTACAGGACTGGATGGGGAGAGACGGTAAGAGGCTGGAGAGGATCCAGTACTGGACACATTAAGATGCCAACAGTCCGTCTTTGGCAGGCAGTCTGGCCTGGTAGACG
>NC_137919.1:2729895-2741141 GCF_963457725.1 Sprattus sprattus
CAATGGACGTCACAGCGGCTGGGTAGCTGCTCACTGAGATGATGATAATAAGGATGATAATAATAGTTAAAGTTGTAGTTATAATGTGATAATATAGTATAATATCACAACAGGAAGTAGACACCAAACGCTGTGAAGTCCATGACCCTGCTCGTAGCACGGTTGGTTCACTGCAGGTGGAGGCCTGTGAGCTGTTCAGGCTTCAGCTAGTGTCTGTGGTGGCATTTCTGGAATTCTACTCAAATTGCCCCAAACCAGACACACTGTCATGATTATAAGGTCATGAAAGTTTGATTTTATTACATTATTTTCTTATTTTACGTCTCTTAGAGGGTATGCCTCATGCTGTTTTTAAAATTTCACATTTGTAACATTTGACAGTTAAGTGTACAAAAATAAGTCAACTCTATCTAGTGCTAATTTTGCCTTTTCCCTGAGCTGAATTTAGAGGTCGTTTCAAGTTGCTGACTTGAGACAAGATTGAGCTAGCTTAGTTACCTAGAACTAGCAGACGTGATGAGTCATGGTTAACATCAGACAGCTAGCTTAGTTACCTAGCACTAGAAGACGTGATGAGTCATGGTTAACATCAGACAGCTAGCTTAGTTACCTGGCACTAGCAGACGTGATGAGTCATGGTTAATATCAGACAGCTAGCTTAGTTACCTGGCACTAGCAGATCTGATGAGTCATGGTTAACATCAGACAGCTAGCTTAGTTACCTGGCACTAGCAGACGTGATGAGTCATGGTTAACATCAGACAGCTAGCTTAGTTACCTGGCACTAGCAGAGGTGATGAGTCATGGTTAACATCAGACAGCTAGCTTAGTTACCTGGCACTAGCAGACGTGATGAGTCATAGTTATGATCAGACAGCTATATAGTTACCAAGACCTAGCAGACGTGATGAGTCATGGTTATCATCAGACAGCTAGCTTAGTTACCTGGCACTAGCAGACGTGATGAGTCATAGTTATGATCAGACAGCTATATAGTTACCAAGACCTAGCAGACGTGATGAGTCATGGTTATCATCAGACAGCTAGCTTAGTTACCTGGCACTAGCAGACGTGATGAGTCATAGTTATGATCAGACAGCTATATAGTTACCAAGACCTAGCAGACGTGATGAGTCATGGTTAGCATCAGACAGCTAGCTTAGTTACCTGGCACTAGCAGACGTGATGAGTCATAGTTATGATCAGACAGCTATATAGTTACCAAGACCTAGCAGACGTGATGAGTCATGGTTAGCATCAGACAGCTAGCTTAGTTACCTGGCACTAGCAGATCTGATGAGTCATGGACATGATCAGACAGCTAGCTTAGTTACCTATGGTTATCATCAGACAGTTTTCAGGTTTGTTTCCTTAAGGGTGTGAACATGAAGTGTGGGTGAAAACCTGACGAGCTGTCGTCAACCGCCATGTTCCCATTCTGATGCTATTTTGGCTTTGTACTCCATCCTTTCTTTTGACAGATTTGATTTATATTTGAGGTTGAGGTTGACTTGAGGTGACGCCCAATCCCTTTCACCAGGTAGACGTGTACTGACTGCTGAAAGGCTTTTCTGCTGTGCTGGCCTCAGGTGTCACCCTGTTCGGTATTAGATCCTAGAGCAGCTTAAGCCATTCCACGCTCAGAAACAAGCAGTCAGAGACAACCTGGTGATATTGAACAGAAATTGTTGGGATTCGTTGAGTGAGAGAGAGAGAGAGAATGTCCTTTAAGTCAGTATAGGTAATATCACAGGGGTGAAATGGAGAGAGGGGAACAAAGAGAGGGGAATAGTAGAGATGGAAGAGTGAGAAAGAAAGAGAAAAATAAGACATAAGTCGTAATCCTTGCCATGGGCTCATTTGAGACACCCAGCCTCCTACTAAATCACAATGACAGGGATTTTGCAAATGGCAAGACGGAAAAATGGAAAAACTGAAGAATGAGGCGTTCTGGTAATCAGCTGCTCAGATGATGTTTGAGGGGGAAAAAAGTGTTCAAAGTTTAATAATCTTCTTTGCTGTGGAACAAATCTCTCAATTTTGACAGCCCAGAATTCTCAGCGCTAAAAGATTAGCTTTGTAGAAAAGATTAGCATTATTAAAAATGGAAGCCATATTTCTTTCCTGTGGTTATGGAAGTCAGAGTGAACTAAGCTAAGTTCCAGCAGTCATTTCATGTGTGCTTCATACTGCTCGAGGACAACATGGCGCTTTAAGGCAAATAACATTACATGTAAAAAAAAAAAAACTACGATTAGCTTTTAACTCACCACACAGTTAGCTGCAGCAGGCATCAAGATGGTGAAGTGAATTCAAGAGAAAGGGCAGTCAAGTTTCGAATTCTCTCAAGTCACACATATCTATGCTGATTTTATTATGATTATCAATTTAACTATTTGTCCTTTATGCATCGTTGGGGAACACTCAAAGACATTCACATAATACTTGTGATTGGTGGCTAAAGAGACACATAGAATATGAATCTGTCGTGCCTGATTCAGAGATGTTCTGTGGAACACGCCCTGGGCCTCGCCTGGGATGACTCATCCTCCGGGTGTTCATCAAGCGGCTCTAATTTAAACGCTCGGCCTACCCCGAGCCCCTACCCCTTTCTTATGTATGAAGGACTGTTTTAGCCTGGCGATGAAGACCTCTTTTATTATTCTTGTCTTCATTTGCAGGTGAATAGGCTTGTAAACAACAACTAGCTCACTGTGCTAAAATATTGATGTACTTATGATCAGAATGACGGCACACTGAAAGCAGCAGAACACGTATGTAAGTTGAGTCTATTTTAAGACAGCTGTGGACAGGCTGTTGGTCAGGAGTAATGAATAAATTAATAACATTGCATAAGAGTCTTCCGAGTAGAACTTGTCCTGAAGCTTCCATATCTAGATAGGTTTTTTTTCTCTTTGAATCTGTTATCACGCCGTACATCTTAAAAAGATTCAACCGCATGACAGTTTGATGGATTGGTGTGTGTGTGTGTGTGTGTGTATGTGTTCGTCTGCTAATGTTTATTCACAATGTGAACCAAATGTGTTGGTTCTGGAAGTTAAGGCTGAGCTCGGAATGAGAATCACATTCTCCACTAGACTAATCTTTTACCCTGAGCCACTCCGCCTGAGAGAGAAAGAGTCGAGCTATATTGGGGAGGTCCCTGTCATGCATATTTCAGAGGCTTTTAGAAGTAAAGCTGGCCTGAGTTGAATCCTCAGAGAGAATGGTTCGGTGGTGCTGGTCTCACTTGAAAGAGCGGGGCTATGTCGGGACAAGTAAAACGCACTGCGTAGGAAGTACTGCATAGTCAAACAGATGCCACTGCAAACACTGAAGCGAAATGTGCTTGTGTCTTGTGGGTTCAAAATGCTTAGTTCAAACTGAAATAAATGTCTGTGCTGTGCTTAATATGTAGCCCACCTGGCCTTGTGAGATATGTGTGTGTGTGTGTGTGTGTTCTATATCCTCTCTCTTGTCTGATTATGTGGGAAAAAATTCTGAATACTCTGTGTCATACCATATTTCAAACACTTACATTTTTCTTGACTTTGTTTTTTCTCTTTTTCTTTCTGCCTATCTTCTTTCCTTTCTTTCTATCTTTCTTTCTCGGTCCTCCTTCCTTTCTTTCTATCTTTCTCCATCTTTTTGCTTGTCTTTCTTTTAACCTTTCCTTTCCTCTTCTCTCTTTATCTTGAACTTTATTCATTTCCCCAGAATTTGCTGACTCTGGTGAGTGGTCTCTATCTCTCTAATTGTCTCTGGCCAAAAGCTGTCCGATGTCATCACAGCTTTGACGCAGCTTTGTTTGTTTAGTTCCGTTTTGTATCGTTTCGTTTCCCTTCCTTTCTTGTCCTTTCATCAAAGACATCCCCTATTTGGTTGCCCCAACTTTGCTCTGTGATTTTGACGTGTTTGACGACTTTTCCTGACAAAAAACCCCCCAACTACCCGCTCGAAACTCCGCCCTTGTTCCCTGAATCTGGTTGTTTTGATTTGAATGTCTGTGTATTGGAAATCTTCCCAAATCTCCCGTGTTGTTTTCCTCTCCGTATGGTTTGTGCTGTGCCCACCCTTTGCTGTTGTCCCTGCTGTCTGCTGTATGGTTTCTCTTTAATCCCATAAGGTACAGTGATATAGTAACAAGCCTGTTTGCACAGTTGCCATGTCCGTGGGTGGTGTCGTCTGAATGTAGGGTGGTCGGTTCTGCCTTGGTCTCAGCAGGCTTCTTGCAAGAACCACTCTTAAGAACACTAAGAACCACTCCTAATTCTCTCTTTTTGGGGTGATTTAGGAGAACTTTATACATTACATTCATATTTTACATGACAAATTTTCAAAACGTTCAGACTTTTCAAATTTGCCAGCGAATTACATAATATGATAGATATTACATATTTCATGAATATTTTATCGGTTCTTGCATTAGGCTAGCTGATATTTGCTGAATTGTTCTTGTTATCCCGTGGACAATTCCCATGAGGATTTCAGGGCTTGGCACATGAACCAACTGTGCATTTGTCTAGATGTTTTTTTTTTAGTTTTTTTGCTCTGTCTTTTTGTAACTTGTTGTTGTGTTACTGATGTTGCTGATACTCTGTGTGGTCACAAGGGTAGTTTGTTAATCAATTAGAATGATAGGAAACCTGAGACACTTGTAGAAGTTGTAAAATATTAAAGTTTTTTTTATAAGTTATTCCCAACCACCATTTTGTCTCCATGGCTGTTTAGCTAGTCAGTCTCACCTGTCATATAGTCACCTGTCATATAGTCACCTGTCACCAACGTACATAACAAAACTGTCCCAAATATGGATCACGGAAAGCATCCAAACCTTCTCACTGATGAATATGAATTATGAATTAACCTCACGTATATATCATTTTGTCTACCCTGGTTCCCAGAATCCATAATGAAGTTTACTTGAGATTCTGGGAAGTTTACGAAAGCTTTTATCCCATTAGATAGGAACGGTTTGATTCCACAATCGATTCAGGGGTGTAAGTTCAACCCAAGTTCGATCGGGGGCCTCTCCTCTCCAAAAAGAAGCACATCCCCGCTTCCCTCACATGTTTTAACCTAGACAGGCTCTAGGCTACTTATCTTTTCCGTCAGAGTTAGAGTGCTTCTTTTATTTATTTATTTATTTATTTTTTCAAAAGTTCTCTCTTAGCGCCGAGGGCTTTAAAACAGGACTACTTTAGAGCATCAAATATGGAGCTGAGGAGAGGGCAGCAAGCTGTGCAGGGGCTCATCCTCTTCTGCCCAGGGCTGGAAGCTAATGTGTGTGCGTCCCTCGACGCAGCCTAAAAACAAACCGTCCTGAAGGCAGTCTCAAGGCAGGTTTGGGCACCGTCGTGCCAGTAGTGGGGCCAGTCAGAGCCACCGCGTCTGACAGGCATGACGAGTGACATTTCCCAGAAGTCCCTTCTCAGCGGACGTGCTGACAGATGACCTCACACTGTCGGAGTTGTTGTTAGGGGGGGGATATTGTTTTCAGAACACATTACTGTGTTGGTGAGAATTTGATTATGAATTCCGCTGCGGTGGTGGCCATGTAGTCGTATAGCGTTTGAGTTATACCTTTTTTTCCCGCCGATTAACTAGAACTTAATTTAATGAACCCAATCCACATTGAATTTGACATGGTTACAGCCCCACATGGCTGATACAGAATAGAAGGTTTGAGTCCCTAAGTGGGCGTTACCCTTGGTGCTAGCGCCCCCTGGAGTGGGGTCGGGTCAACGCACTTTATGGGCAAAAGCTCGAAAACCTTTTGCCAAAAATTATTACGGAAAATATAGCACTAGTATCGTGTGATTAAAACGTTTTAAATTTGACACCCTGCATCAGTACCACATTCTTTGGATGCACGCCAAATTGTGTGAAATGTCGTCCGTAGGGGGCGCTGCAATTGACACATCTCAAGAACTGCGTAAGCAAAAATGTTGGAATGCTTATACTTGGGTACATATCCTAAAGTTCAATTTGGCTCCAAACTAAATTGCCGATGGCCAATGGCCAATCAAAATTCAGCAAACAAATGTATGCCTGTGTGAGTGGCCAATCTCAATTACATTTTGAAGTCTCCTTCATAATGGCATATTGAAGCTATTTACCCCATTTAAAACAAACCAGCTCTGACATGGTTTAGTCTACCTTAAAAAAAATAGTTTTTAAATCCTTACATAACATTTCCTCTTTCACCTGTTGAAGCAGTCAAATCCTTCAGCCTCACTACTTGCACATTCTGCTTGGACCCTGATGATCCCTGCTTGTAGCTCCATTTTTAAACGTATTATTATTATGATAGGGTAGACCCCTGTCCTGTTATAAATGTCAGTACTTGTATGCCTATATTTAGTATTTGCTCTACATTTAGTATTGTTTTAAAACATATTCTTGCCTTCAACTAATTATTCTACATTTATATATACATTTATATATATATGCATATTTTTATTTTATTTTGTAAAGAAATGCCAAGTACAGTTATACAATGAAGCTCATATTGTTGCTTATGTATACCTGTACATTTCTCAAATTTAGAACATATCTGTTATTAAGTCACACTCACCCTCATATTCATTAGACAGGTCCCAAAACCACAGAACGTTACTCACAGGTACTGCTTCACACTAGGGGTGGGGGAAAAAAATTGATAAAATCGTTTTTTCTCGATTCTCTCTAAAACGATTCTGTCTCGATTCAGAAAAGTGTATTATCGATTTTGTAATTTTTTTTTTTTTTACACATCCATTTTATGTTGAAATGCAATTATCGATTGATTATCGATTATCAATTCGAAACCGATAAAACGAATATCGATGCATTTCGACTATTAAATAATTTGAGTTTGCAACTCAGAGTCTAAAATCACTTCCTACTTTGTGTTTGATAATTAAAGAAAATCAACAGGTGAATTACCTTCTCTTTTTGCTTTATTAGAGAAAAAGCTTCTTTTTTTTTTTTTTACACATCCATTTTATGTTGAAATCGATGATCGGTTTAAAATCGATAATCGATTTAGAATCGAATCGTTGACCTCTGAATCGGAATCGAATCGTGAAGTGCCAAGAGATTCCCACCCCTACTTCACACCCAGAGTACTGGCTGTACTGTGTACAGCCGCCAGATCTATAGTATAACTATAGAAACTATAGTTCCTTACATTTTCAGTCAGAATAAGATATACAACTAACATTTAAGTCTATTGTTGCCAAAAACGTAATTCTTTTTTCTTTGGAATGGAAAATATCTTCCCATTCTCTTACTTTCTGCTGCAGTCATGTTATGCACCGCTATATGGATGTCTTGTTTATTTTTGAGGACTGAATCATATGTTAGCCTTTTGACACGCTCCCCTGCTGGGTGATAAATTGGAAGGATTCCTCGAACTGGCATGGCGTTGCGTGTGGGCAGAGATGCCCACGGTGATGCCAGCATGCTGGGGTCATACGTCCCTCGGCGTGCGTGTGGTGTGCTGGGCCCCAGAGCAGACGGCGGAAAGGCACATCTGAGCCTGCGTCATGCTGCCTGTATCGACTTGCTGATAACAAAGTCTGCACGGACGACCCTAAGCCTCGCCAAGGTTGTCTGGCTCGACGACCCCAATGACCCTCGACACCAGGATATTTGACCTCCGTCAGCCTGCCACACGTCTACTGTCAAATCTCACACTCTTTGTAACACTAGTGGCCAAGTTAAAGCAGAAAGAGTTCAGCTCTCTCAATGTTTTAGCTTTTCGACGGCGTAACTTCCATCGATGCAGTTGTCGCTTGTCTGCAGCAGGCGAGTCACCGCATCACTCACGCATCATAGGAGCCCCACCCCTGCCCCCCACCCCGTGATGGGTTCCCAAACACCTGGGGGCAGTTGGGCTATTTATGGCTCTCAGTCCAGTCGTACACCCCCCCCCCCCCCCATCCCAAGGCCCCCACCACCAACACCCCCCCCCCCCCCCCCCCTCCATCCAGTCAATCTCGTCATGAACTCCCCCTAGGGCCTTTACAACTCCCTGGCAAAAAAAATCATTTGATAAATTATCGGGGCCCGGCCTGTCTTACGCAAAGGCAGCCCTTTTCCTGGCGCGGTGGATCAATGTTAAAAGCTTTGTGCTCACACACACACACACACACACACACACAGGGCAGAGTGGACGTAGGCCCCTGGCCAGCGCAGGGTAAACAAGCCGGGAAGGTCAGCAGCCAAGGGCACCAGACCGCAGCATCACCAGAACTCGTGTCAAATGGCAAACAGACGTTTCGTTTGTGCGTGGTGTTTTCTCCCCATAACACGTTGAATGTGTGTTACGTGTCACTAGATGTTCAGTCATCCAGGAAAAGTCATTATTAGGTCATTGTTTTGTTTTAGTTTTTTCTGTCATAGTTAAATCGTTAACCTTTGTGTAACACATAGATCTCTATGATCCTCTACAACTCCTTTCCTTTTAAAACATCATCATTGATGTTTGCTGTTCTTTATGTTTCATTAAGGATGTATAAAGAGGGTGTGTTGGAATGTTGTTTCTAATGCTTGCTTGCATTGCATTTGTCTTTTTGCCATTGGCTCTTGTTTATAGTGTAGTGTGCTGTAAAACGGAAAAGTTGCTAATATTAGAACATCTGAAGGCTACTGTGTTTTGCACTTATGATGGTGTTATCTTGGATGAGAGATGTTTGTTGTCCTCTTTTACCCACCCCTGTTAAGATGTGTGTGTGTTTGTATGGGTGTGTGTGTGTGTATATTTGTGTGTGTGTCTGTGTGTGTCTTTGTGTGTTTGTGTTTTCGTGTATGTTTGTATGTGTGTCTGTTTGTATGTGCGTGTGTGTGTGTGTGTGTGTGTGTGTATGTGTATGTTCGTGCGTATATGTGAATGTGTTAGTTTATGTTTATGTGTGTGTGTGTGTGTGTGTGTGTGTGTTTATATGTGTGTGTGTTCATATATGTTTGTGTGTGTGTGTGTATGTGTATGTGTATGTGTATGTGTATGTGTATGTGTATGTGTATGTGTGTGTGTGTATGTGTATGTGTATGTGTATGTGTATGTGTATGTGTATGTGTGTGTGTGTGTGTGTATTTTTGTGTGCGTGCATAGACTGATACATCTAGTTCCTCAGTTCCTCCTTGCTTTTACCCTCCTTTGTGTCTCTGTGCTCTTACGCTTGTCTCTCACTGTGATATTTGTAGAGCTTGGAACATATGGCAAGCTAAAATACTATCACTCAATGAACCAGGAAGGTAAGATGTTCTCCATCAGTTTCTATGGGTCACCTTTTCTTTTGACGTGCCCCTCCTCTTTTGGGTTGTTTACTTTCATTCACTCTGTCTTATTTGTTTGCGTTGTTGTGTTGTTTTCATATATTTTTCCGTGTACGTATTAGTGACTTATTTATTTATTTATAATTTGTTTTACCCATTTTTCTTTCCTGAACTTTAAATTCTCTCAGCGAGATTTCACTGGCATAAGTGTCTCTGTGTGTGTGTGTGTGTGTGTGTGTGTGTGTGTGTGTGTGTGTGTGTGTGTGTGTGTGTGTGTGTGTGTTTGTGTGATTTCACTGGCATAAGTGCAAATCGTGGTGGCCATTTTCATTGTATTGTCTCCAATTTGATGTATAGTTGTTTATGAACTTTGGACCGTTGAAAGTGAAGGGGTTAAGTTGGTATTGATGTTCTGCGTGAGGGGCGCTGCTTGCTTGCTTTGTGTATTTCTTATATGGTGTCATAATGTGCTGTGCTGAAGTTTCAGCGTTGTGTTCTTCATTGTAGCGATTGTGCCTCTGTTTGTGTGTACTTATCTATAAAAAAAAATGCAATTTATTTTATGTACAGTAATCTCACTTGGGCAAGAAACTTACTGATAAGAGAAACAGATTTATCAGTGTCTGGAGGAACCACTTCATCCAGCTAAATGTTCCCTGTTCCTGACTATGGAGAAAGAAATTATGTGTGTGTGTGTGTGTGTGTGTGTGTGTGTGTGTGTCTTTGCAGCCTGACTCATTTCAGGATAGCAAGCAAGTGATGTTCTTTTCAGCATTTATCAAAGGGGACAAAAAAAAACACCATCTTCCTCAATCTTTCTATTAGGCTATCTAACAGTTTTAAGCCACATTTCTAGGACCACATTTCATTGTACCATAGAATAATGTGTCTTGTCTTTGTGTCATATACGCTAGTCCCTATGTTGTATCATTGTTTATAATCCTTTCTTTCAAAGCGTATTGTTTCTTTAAAAAAAAAAAACACATTTCATGTACATCCATATGTTATCTCCATAATATGAACTATTCATATGCCTGTTCATCATTCATTTATTTGCAATGTATCTTAAAAGGTCTAGTGGGTTACAAATCGCCTCTCTGAGTCGGAGATGGGTGTAGAAAATGAAACCACTTCCTGTAATTTGGTCTAGCCAGAGATCATAGGATTCAGTAGAGCAGAATGCACTTCCTCTGTCTTCCTCGTAACTGGTGTCGGAGATGATAAAGTTTCTGATATTCTTGCCTCTGACCCCAAACACAGTGAGCTTCTGGTGGGGATGCTCTCCTATGGGATGTGGCATTTGCCATCAAATGGCCCAGTTTCAGGTTTCATCTGGATTGCCTGTATCACACCGCAGAGGACACTGAAGGTCAATCCTGCTGCTGGTCACAAGGTCTTCTTCTCTCTCTTTCTCTCCCTCTCTCTTTCTCTCTCACGCTCTCACTCTCTCCAGCTCTCTCTCTCGCTCACTCTCTCTCTCTCTCCCTCTCTCTCTCTCCCTCTCTCTAGCACTCACTCCCTCTCTCTATCTCGTTCTCTCCCTCTCTTTCTCTCTCTCCCAGTTTCTCTCTCTTCATCTCCCATCTCTCTTTCTTGGCTTTCTTTTATCTACTTTCTTTCTTTATTTCTCACTAATATTTTTTCTCTCTCAGCCTCTCTCTATCAGTCTCTCCCTTTCTCTCTTTCTTTCTGTTTCTTTACCACTCTTTCTACTTGCTTTTACCTTTTTCTAGCAGCCTCTCTGTTATTGTCTTTCTTCATGTCTCTCTGTCTTTATCTCTCATTTCCTCTTCATCATATCTTCTCTCTGTCTCTCTCTTTTCCCCTCTATCTCTCTCTTTTTCTCTCTCTATCTTTCTTTTCCCCTCTCTGTCCTCTCTTTTCCGCTTTATCTTTTTCTCCTTTTCCTATCTTTCTTTCTCCCTCTCTGTCTCTCTTTCCCTCTCTCTCTCTCTCTCTCTCGCTTGTCCTCTCTATCGCTCTCT
>NC_137919.1:2761341-2783841 GCF_963457725.1 Sprattus sprattus
TATGTAAAGAGGGATGCAGCCAAAGATATGAGGACTTGAGATCCGACTTCAACTCGGTCAGAGCCTTTAGGGCGAGACCAAACAACAAAAGTTTGTCAAGTCCATGTTTTCTCATTTTTGACAGCAAGCATTGGGCATTTTCTCTGCATTAGTCTAAGACAGCTGGTTCACAAGCATTTTGATATTGTCTGTAAAGGGTACATTTAGTTAGTCTTCATCATCTGAAATCAATAGGGGGAATGAGACAGGTATACTAGAGTAACAAATTCATAAAGGGTCAATGAGTCAGGTATACTAGAGTAACAAACTCATATCAATGAGTCAGGTATACTAGAGTCGCATATTCATAAATTCTTCTCTGAACACTATATTCTATGTAGTGCTTTTTTGTACAATTTTTAAACACCACATTCAATGTAGTACTTTAAAATACGAGGTCAGAGCCACAGGTTTTCTTCTGTGGTGCAACTCCACAGAATTCGGGGAAGGGATTAGCACAAATGTAGTATTCTGTTTGTTTGTTTGTTTGCTTGCTTGTTTACTCATGTGTTTATCTGCGTCTCAGAGTTTGCACGAATCTCTCCACCCCAGAGCTCTGTTTCAGTGTGCATGGCTTCAGCAGATGCCCCTGGTCCATAGCCAAACTGCAGAAGCCTAAACACTGGATTAGTGACCTTAATCTGACTCCATTACCTTGTGACTCTCACCCCATGCAATCACCGTATTAAAAAGAAAAGAAGAAACTAAAGCATTAATAAACAAACAAACAAACAAACACATATGTAAATAAATACGTATGTAAATACACAAAGAAACAAACGAACGAGACCCAGGCTTTTTTGTTAGCATTTGGTCTAGGTACCAACCTCCAGGTTGCTATGGTGATTACTCAGTGATGGCCCAACTCCGCAGAACCTCAGTCAGTGGGTGGAAGCTGCAGGCTGTGTATGGGTGTTGGCTCATTAAAACATGTTCTGTCTGCTTGACCCAGGGTCTGTACATGCAGATTTTGACTCTTTGCGGGTTCACGATAGGGAGGGTAATATTTATTTGGTGCGAGGGGGGGGGGGGGGGGGGGGGGGGTGGCGACCGGGCACGTACAGACAGTACTGGCAATTGGGGCAAAGCTAGGGGCTGGAGATTTGCCTTCGATGTCGGTAGACAACTTCAAGTTCAACAGTGTATTGTTGAGGCTGCTATGAGACCAGACATGGAGTTGTGTGAGTGTGAGTGCATTGTTTACTTCATTGAGTTAATGATTCCCTTTGAAGATGCCAAAGGAAGAAGCTAGCGCATGGGGGACTGGTAGCAGAAGCGAGGGAATGAGGTTGGCAAGCACACACAAGACCAGGGGAGATTGGTGTTAGAGGCTTTGGAGCTGAATCAACCACAACACTTCTGATGCACTTTGGTTCCCTCAAAGGAGTTGTCTGAGGCTGTTGAAAAGATAATGGTTATGTTGATAATGATTTTCTATATAATAATGATTATTATCATGGCACTCAAAGACTACCTGGGGACATGTGAATGAAGCTGCATTAAGTGAAGAAGCCCCACTTAGGCTAGGTTGTGGAAGATAAGTACTTGCATGTGTGGGAAGTCCCAAACCAATAGGGGGGACTCAATAAAGAGGGATTCCTGAGATTTTGACATCAGATGTCTTGGTTGCCACGTGTGCCATTAGTGATTGCTAGTTTAGAGGGGGATTCCTGAGATTATGGTATCAGATGAGTTTGGTCCTAATCCCGATTTGGTTTTGGTATGAGCTACCTAGTCAGCTGCTAGCTGTCTCATAGTGTGTGTGTGTATGCATCTGTGTGTGTGTGTGTGTTCATGAATGTGTGTGTGTGTGCGTTTGCGTGTGTGTGTGCGTGCGTGTGCGTGCGTGTGTGCGCGTGTGTGTGCATGTGTGTGTGTGTGTGTTTGCGTGTGTGTGTGCGTGCGCAAGTGTTGGTGGGTGTGCGTGTGCATGTGTGTGTGCATGTGTGTGTGTGTGTGTGTGTGTATATGTGTGTGTCTGCGTGTGTGTCCATGTGTTCTTTGTGGCAATAGAGAATAGCCAGTGAAAGTAATGGAAGGTGCCAGTCAGTGCCAAGAAGAGGGCGCTGGAGATAAGGATGTATATTACATTTGGTGGCAAAAGAATGTGCTAGCTACTATAATTGGAGATATCTATAGACAGATACAGAAAGAGAGGGAGAGAGAGAGAGAGAGATGGGTAAACAGAAGAGAGAGAGGAGAGGAGACAAGTAGGGATGGGGTGGTTTAAGTGAAGGTGTTTTGAGTGACAGAAAAGTGGGGCTCATTTCAATATTTCGGGATTTGCTGCAGTGCAACTCTGTGTGGAAGAACACCCCCCCCTCAGACATGTGTTAATTACACACTCTTGTCACAAAAAGTAAAGCTGAACAGTGTTGCATAATCCTACGCTTGTCAGAAACAGGCTTCTTTTACAAAGCCCACACATGACCTGTGGTGATCTGGCCGGGAGGAAGAGAAGAGAAAAAGCTTCTATTCTAAGTTTCGACTTCCATCAGCACCTAGGAAGACACTTATTGTTTTCAATGATAAAATTCAAGCAAAACCTTAAAACATAATTCACCAAACGACAAAATGTTGAATGCAAGCAAAGAAGCAAGAAATGAGAAAATAAAATTGAACATAAAATAGAACAATTAAACTGTCCAGACTATGAGAACAACAACAACAACGACAACAACAACACATTTAGTGAAAAGACTCAGGGCTTTGGAACATGCAAACAGAAATGTTAATGTCAAGATGTTTTTTGGTCTTTTCATTTCTGTTTTGTTCCCCTCCTCTTCCCTGGACTGCAGGTCGGAGAGACGATTGGGATTACGGAGGAGATTATGGGATTGACCATCCTGGCCGCAGGGACCTCGATCCCTGACCTCATCACCAGTGTCATTGTGGCACGGAAGGGACTGGGGGACATGGCCGTGTCCAGCTCCGTGGGGTCGAACATCTTCGACATCACCGTGGGGTATGCTTCCACCATCATCATCATCATCATCACCATAATACACATATGACCCTCCATAAATCATCACACATCGTCCTCATCTCTACTATCATCATTGCTGACATAATGTCATCTGTTGTCATCATCATCATCATCATCACCACAATTAGCCTCTGACCCACCACACCACATTATCACTCATCATCTCCTCTGTTTACATCATTACAGTCATAATTATCCCCATCACATCATGTCATCAGCGTCATCAGCGTAACTATTGGTAATATTAGTACAGTCAACACAATTATCTTCCAATATCATCATCACTAATGTATTCAGTGTCATCATCGTAACTGTTAGTAATATTACTACCGTCAACACAATTATTTTCCAATATCATCACCACTAATGTCATCAGCGTCATCATTGTAACTGTTGGTAATATTACTACCGTCAACACAATTATCATCCATTATCATCATCACTATTGTCATCATGATTTCCATAATTATCCCCACTTATCATCCCTACTGCTAACATCATTACAGTCACCACAACTGTCAGCATAGATAATAGCATCGCCGCCATTCCCTGGCACTCTAAACCTCTTGATGCTGATTATATTTGATTATTTCATTAAGCACTTGAAGCAAGCGTCAGTGCACTGATTTAGGCAAGATTTATGTAGGTCTGTTTTTAATTCCCTTGGTGACATTTGTGGAGTGCTATGATTGGGGTTTAGACCACCATCTCTCCACTGAGCATGCTCTGAGTGACATCATCATCCACTTGTTCTATACTGACACCAGGGAACTTTGAGATACCTCACACACACTCTATGAGTACCAGGCGTCAGTGGGAACTTTGAGATACCTCACACACACTCTATGAGTACCAGGCGTCAGTGGGAACTTTGAGATACCTCACACACACTCTATGAGTACCAGGCGTCACAGGGAACTTCCCAGTGCAGATGATAGGGACTACAGAGGGAGCTATCAGTCACAGTCAGAGTGAAAGCTGGAAATCACACACCTCCATTGCACAACACGAGAACACTGAGGCGACTTCTTAACAAGTGTGTGTGTGTGTGTGTGTAAACATTAACTCTTATTTCTCTCTATCTCCCCCCCCTCTCTGCTGTTCTCCTCTCTGTGTCCCTTTGTTTCCGTCACTGTGTGTCTCTTCCTCCCTCCTGTCTGTCTCCCTCTCCCCTTCTCTTCCTCCCTCTCTTCCTGCCTCAACCTCGCCGTCTCCCAGGTTACCGTTCCCGTGGCTGATGTGGTCGTTCACCAACAACATGTTCCCGGTGGCGGTGAGCAGCAACGGCCTGTTTTGCGCCATCGTGCTGCTCTTCCTCATGCTCCTCTTCGTCATCATCTCCATCGCCGCCTGCAAGTGGAAGATGAGCAAGCTGCTGGGCTTCATCATGTTCCTGCTCTATCTGGTCTTCCTAGTGGTCAGCGTCATGCTCGAGGACAAGATCATCCAGTGCCCCATTACTGTTTGAGGACACCCCCCCACCCCCCTGCGCCCCCTCCCCACCCAAACAACACACAAACACACACGCACACCCATTGACCCCTGAAATCAACACCTCACCTCCCCAACCCCTAACTCCAAACAACCCCCCCTTCCTAAGCAAGAGAGTCATTATGGAGGGTGGCACTGGGACTGGGGATAAGAGGGGTTGGGTGTTTTTTTTCTTTTTGACTGGAATGGTATTTAAAACTTTTTTTGTCTCCACCACATTATTTATTTACTTGTCGATTTATTTATTTATTTATTTATCTATTGACTTAACTGTTTTTTATGTCTTTTATAATTTCTGAAAGATGGCACGAGGGCAAGGCACGATTGGCCTGCCATATATGGTCAAAGGTTTCACGTGCTTTAAATGAGTTTTAGGAAAGGATGGGGAAAGGAGGAGGTTTTAAGTGAGAGTTTCCTCTGTGTGTGTGTGTGTGTGTGTATGTGTGTGTGTATGTGTGTGTGTGTGTGTGTGAAGCAGAGGTAGATGGCCTGAAGAAACATACAGAGAGAAGCAGTTTTTTATTTGTTACCCCTCCTCCGTCATCCATATTTCAGACGCCATGACAGTCGCCACTGATACGAGCAACAGCTCTCTGGTAATGTCCTCACCCCTCACGGCACGACCTCACTTGCGCAGACCCAGCAGTGGGGCCGAACCCTCAGGCTGGTCCGTGGGCAAGTTGAGCAAGCGAGCCGCCATGACCCTCCGAAGAACCTCCTGGAAACGAGGATCGTCCTCCATTCTGCTCCAACTCCAATTTTTTTGGCAGAATACAGAACAATCCTTTAACTACCCCGACGCAGTGGAAACTGCTTCTTCTTTTTGTTTTTTGTTGTTCTTCTGCAGCAAGAGAGATGTTACAGACGGCCAGTCCTCTCCTCTGAGTTGTGGACCAGACAGTTATTGTGTTCATGTGCTCAAAAAGGCCCATGGCTTAGTATTACTCTGTTCGCAAGGTACTCTGTGCACCGAGATGGAGGAGGAAGAGGCTTTGGCCTGCTGTGTGTTGAGTACATCCCTTTAACCAAAGGACATGAGGATCCCTGAAGGGTTGAACGGACCAGCCTTTGGCAAAAATCATCGCTGTGTTTGTGTGAAACCTGTTACCGCATCCCCCCCCCCCCCTCCCCTGTGCCCAACCTTGACATTTCATTGCCGTCACTCAATGTCGGTGGCGTTTTTTCTTGTCCACAGCCCCTACTACCTGCATACCCTTTTTTTTAATTTTAAACAAAATTGTACTCTCATAGGTGATAGCATACTAGTAGTCGTTTCAGTGTTATTGCCGTAGTCAGTAGATGATGATACAATGAACTGCACACTAACTGCCATAACTAACATAACCCTATGCTTAATAACGGCACACCTTGTGGTGATCGATGCATCTAACTCAAACTAACTCCACATGATTGAAGAAGAAAAAAAAAGAATTGAAAATAAAAGAAACTTAGTGTAGCCTCGGGGAGCAAAAAAAAAAAAAAGAGATAAATACTAACCCACGATATTATTCAATGTTGACGAAAAACAAAGGAGAAGCATGTGTAGGCTCAAATAGGGTAGTCACAACAATAGATAAGTCAGTGTCCAAAATAAAAAATAACGCGCTTGTAGATAAATATTGTCTCTGACATTTCAGAGTAGTTGCTAACACTGTTTTGAGCACTCAGCGTATTCACTTGGGGCAAGGTCATGGAAGCGACATTGGAACGTAAACTGAATGCAGACATCCGATTTGAAGATGGCATATGCATAGACTGACTACATTGCTGAAGAGAAAGAAAGAAACCAAGAAAGAAAAAACAAACACTTAGTCCCTCGTTAGGGTGCAGGCCTGGGAATGCCGTGGGAATTCCCGCTTTCGGAATCTGACTCAGTTCCAGTGGCCATGGCATGCAAAAACGGGCGTTCGTTAAATTTGTTTGGAATGTCCACAGAATATATGTAACCCATAATGAGCAGTTATCAAACTTGTGCTTTTTTTTTTTTTTTTTCAAGGAAAGAAAGGTGCTTCAGTTTGCATGGGAGCAACCTGTATATACCAGCATTATTAGCAGTGGGTATAATCTACTAAAATATAAAGGTGACAGTGGTAATTTTGCAATAATTAAAAAAACAATCATATATTCATTAAGCCACAACATACTGAATGACCAGAGCCAAACAAGCCTTCATGTTCTCACTCTACACGGAACTCACTTCATAACCTACAGTAAGAGTCATCATTAAGAGGAAATGGAAAATTCTTTGCCTGCCTGTCTTTCACAACATAAGCCAAATAAATGAATACATTCTCATATATATTTATAAATATATATATATATGAGCTGAGCTTTGCACTTTGCTTCTGGAGAAACTGGCTGCATACAACCACCCCTATCCTCCCTTTCAAGATGGCTGCTGACCCTGTTCCTGGTCTGGACCTAGTCTGGCTCAGTCTCGTCCTGGTCTAGCTTAGTCTGGTCCTACTTGGTCTGAGCCTGATCTGGACCTGGTTTGGGTCAGTCTGACTCTGGTCTGGACCTAGTCTGGTTCAATCTGGTCCTGGTCTAGCTCAGTCTGGTCCTACTTAGTCTGAACCTGAACTGGACCTGGTTTGGGTCAGATCAATTCTGGCATCTGGGTCTGTCTGGGCTACGTTTCACGGTAGCTTTGTGCGAGCTGCCTGACCTATATTATGAGAACCGATGGAAGTTTTCTTTCTGTTTGTTCTCGTTTCTGCTTTGATGAATTGTAAATGTGACTGAGTATGGGAGTGTGGAACAGGAGGGCCACGCCTGCAGAGCTGGTGTTTTATATGCATTTCATAAGGGAGCTATATATTTTTTTCTTCTTTGTGTTTGTAAATAAGAAATAGCAGTCAGAGGGAGCGCTTAGGGAGGAAGCACATATTTTCTCATCCCAGATTACCGCTAACTTCAGAATGGATCCGGTCCACGTTTAACCCAGATTTATTCCAGCGGTGGTGGCCATGATGTGGGTTCATTCTCCACTGTAAAGAGACGTTCATTAGTGCTCTCGCCCGTTTTTATTTCATTTTTTTTATTGATTTCTTCTTTTTTTTTTTTTTAATCGAAGGGAAATTGTATACGCTGACCTATGACCTATGTAAATGAACCCTAAAGCACTCTGGACATAATCTTAGCATATGAGGATACTTGCATGCACAAATGAACTTGTATGCCGTTCTGAGTTCCTATGGTGTTTAGGCTGGATCATTCGGATCTCTGTTCATCATTTCTTTGACCGACAGGAGGGGTTTAGAACCTTACTGCCTGTTGGAGGTCTTCTGAGACATTTTTTTACTGATGTTATTTTTCGTTTTTCATTTTCCTAACAGTAATTTACTTCACCATTGTTTTCTGTCTTGCTGTCATATAAAACACTAGCAATTGATTTTCAAACCAGGAGCCAACCTAACTATCAACCTAACTATCAGCTGCAATCTACTAGCTACAGATACTTCTTCTTCTCTCTCTCTCCCTCTCTCTCTCTCGCTCTCTCTCTCTTTCCACTCTCCCCTTGTTTCTTTCAGTGGCAGAATTAAGCTATGAGTTGGTGGATTGAAATGAACTCCAAAGAGCCTAATACCTGTTTTTCCCCGACACTGGACCTTTCTTACAGTCCTATACGTATTCATTTACAACATACATTTTAGTAATATTTCCCCCTCCCTCACAACATGAGATGTTTTTAGCGCCACTTTCCTACCAACCTATGACAAGTTACCTTCTTCCCCTCTAGTTGATCTCCAACTACCACTCTCTTTCAGTCTCTCTCTCCGTCTCTCCCTCCCTCCCTCTCCTTCTCTGTGTTTCAGTCAGACTCATCGTCTCGTCTCTTCTCTTTCTGTCACACAGACAGCTCTTTATTTGCCACGGCCCGCAGTGCAATGTATTAAGCATTTAATTAATTAAGATTTCAACACACAGTCCCTCTCATGTAAGTCCAGACTATAACAAGGCATTATCCCTATCCCCAAGGACATGATGTGGCATGTATATTAGTCTGGGTAAATGCCTAAGTATTAGGAACACTGAACCTAAGGATACTTAAATTCAAGTGGGACACAGACTTAATGCCTCTATACCTCTCTCTATCTCTCGCTCTCTTCTACCTCTCTCTATCTTCTTCCTCTCTCTCTTTCTCTTCTTCCTCTCTCTATCCCTCTCTCTCTTTCTCCCTCTCTCTCTCTCTTCTTCCTCTCTCTATCTCTCTCTCTCTCTCCCCATCCAACTGTCTTTTTTCATTGTGCTCAAATAACCCAGCCTTACCCTCTCTCTCTGTTACTATGACCTTTAGAAAGCCATCGGTTTCTAAATGAAAACATCTGGCTGCCCTTGGTGCCCTTGCATCTCCAATCAAGAGTGCATTGTTTGTGCAAGCATTCATTCACAATCTCCAGCTTGACAGGACTCCACACACACACACACACTCAGCACTTAATATGTTCCCCTGCCAGTAAAATGAGTTCCCCTTTCCCTGCAAAGAGAAGTGAAGTGTAGCTAACCAGAACCTTTTCATTCTCGCTTCCTGAGGATCTGAAACAGCATCTGCATGGTCTCTCTGCGGAAGAGATAAAACTGGAGGTTGCGTTGTTAGAGAGGGATTGGTCAGTCCACCCAAATAGCAGCCGTGGGTCTGACCGGGACAGAGTTAGTCAGACAGAGTTATGTCCTCCACTCGTTTGTCACGTCATGTCCTGTCACAGCCAGTCTCAGCTCACACCCCTCTCCAACGAATCGCACGCCACTGGAACACACACTTCCACAGTGCCCCTGGACATTCACACACAAACTCCTGTGCAAAAACACACGCACTCACACACGCACGCACGCACGCACATACAATCAGTGTCAACCATGCATTTATATATTTTCACATTTGTATTGTACACAGAACGCACCTCTCCAAACAAACACACACACACACACACGTAGAGAAATGGTAATTTCCCACTTTCCTCCATTGGCTTCTGTATCTGGTGTCCAACATGCCTATGTGCATCCAGTGTTCCCATGGTTTCAGTCGACAGAGGCTTTTTCCATATGCACAGAGATTGCGTCTCCGTGGTTACTCGCCACGCGCATGCGATTGGCCCACTGCGCGGCTGCGGTGGATACGCACGGTCGGAGCAGACGGGCGTTACCAAGACTACAGACACTCAGCCTTGTACTTGTTACATTTCCATGGTATTGTATGTAATGTTTATTTAAGGTGTACATATATACAGACATAAATTAAAGCATATAATCTCTATGTGTATAAAATTGTTTCTTTATGTAAAAATGGAAAAAAACTGAATAAACATTAAATATGTATAAATCAAATAAAGATAATGATTATGAGATTATATCTGATATACAGTTTTTTGCTCACTGTCACCTCAGTATCTGTATGATATTAAACGGAGATTCCCAAAGGGTTCTCTGTGATCTGTGTAGTATCAGAGCAGGAGTTGTTGGATCCAACAGTGATGGTCAGGTCCACACTGGATTACGGTATTCAAGGCACTAAAAAAAAAAAAAAAAAAATTCATCGGACAGTGTCTGTATAACGTTGGCCATCTTTTAGCTCATGGCAAACCTATATCTGTCTGTGTCTGTTACACTCCGCTGCCCTCGTCGTTTGACGCTCTCCGTCTCCTTTGGCAACAGTCATACTCCAGGAGACACCTGAACGTCTTAAAGTGATGGACACCCTCCCACCACACGCACACACACAAACTCACAAACACACACACACACACACACACACACACACACAATCACACAAACGCAAAGACACATACACACAAGGATGTAATTGTCATGCCTGGCGTCTCCCAGTAGTAACGAGGCTACACATGCTGAGTGACTAGTCATGTTTTCGTGACATGCTCATGCCTGGATGTTATTGTGCCACTCAAGCATCACCGCTGGTACAGCCTGCTATCTAGTGGTGAAACATGGAGTTTCAAGTCATGGTCATTGTAGATGAGGAGGTGGTGATCTTTTGGTTGATTTGTCTCATCCACGAAACATAGAAGATCTATTAAAAGGTGCTGGATATGGCTTCAGGCTTGTTATGGTATCTTTTCTGTTTTTCTCATGTTCCGTTTTTTAGATCTAATTTGACACGATTGTTCACATTCAGGGCCCATTCATTTCATTCATTTCAATGACAAGCAACTGGCAACAAGCAAAGACTGCAGCGCATGAACTAAGGCTGATTTAATGCGATGAGCCAGACACTTAGCACAAACACGGGTGTGTCAGCACAGCCCTCCCACACACCATACCACAGTTTTAGGACATGATTGGCACATTTTGCCCATTGCTTTGATTATTGCCTGTCAATTAAATAAGGGCCCTCAATGTTTCCAAAGCACAGACTGATGAGAGAGATGTCATATGGTCCAACCAGGGCACAAAGATAACTACATGGTGTGAGAGTAGAATCTCCCTGGCGTGTAGCCATGGCCATTTCAGTGTTAAAATCCTCCAGGTCCATAGCCTCTTGCATATCAAAATATGCCTACAACCTTTCCTCTTGCATATCAAAATCTGCCTACAGGCTGTCCTCTTTCATATCAAAATCTGCCTACAGGCTTTCCTCTTTCATATCAAAATCTGCCTACAGGCTGTCCTCTTTCATATCAAAATCTACATTGCCTTCACCCTCCTTCATATTAAGATCTAGCTGACCACCTCCATTATAGGACACATACTGTGACTGTGTCCCAATTCGACCCCTTGAGCCCTTCGAGCCCCAACTTTCAGTGCTTAGGGCGCCACACTGACAAGATCAGTAGAATCCAGAGCAGATTTGCGTCCGTCACTTCCACCGGGTGCTTAACGTCAGTGTTCTTTTTGATAAAGCACCCCTGAGCGACGGGGAGTGCACTGTACACTGCAAAAAATGCTTTTCTAACCTAGTGTTATTACTCTTATATTGAGATAAAAAATCTAGTTGGTCTTGTTTCTAGCTAAATTGTACTTACCTAGTGCTTTCTTGGTAAGGTTATTTTTACCTATTTCAAGCAAATATTACTTATTTTAAGAAATCTTAACAAGCCAAATTTGCTTAACGCACTGGCAGCCAAATTTGCTTGTTTTAAGCAAAATCCTGCTTAAATATGTAATTATTTGTCTTAAATCTAGAGGGGCATTTTTTGCACTGTAGATGTCAGGGCCCTGTACAGTGTCCTGTGCAAAGTGTAACATTGAGACACACTGTGTGTTCAACATACATGTCCAATGTGATCACCCCCTCCTCTCTCCTCAGTGGGCCCTCTGGCTCCCTCTGGTGGCACCAGGGTTGCCGTAACAACTGTGCGCACAACATTCCCAGTCTCCCACTGTGAGCTGTGTTGCATGAACTGTAATGCCAATGATACGTCCTGAAATCTCAGTACTATCTTTGGAAATACCTGCGATGTAAATGGCTGAGTGCAGATAGTGTTGGTTACCCCTTTAACATTCAGATCCTATGTTATCATACGATAAGCACAGAGAGGGCAGAAACACATTTGAGGTATACTTTGCGTAGGACGCTTTCTAGATACACCCTGTAAAGTGTGCCTTAAGGCCCTTGCTTGGTTCTGCGTTGAACATGAATTGCTAGGTGCTTACGCGTTGCGTTGGGGGTGTTGCCAAGCAATTCACACCCAGAACAATAGGCTTGCGTAAAATGGTGCAAGTCTAGAAAAAGGGGCCGACGTACGCAAGACGTGAAAAGATGCGCAAGGGTCGCGCAAGGGGCGCGCAAGGGGCTTGCGCGGCCTCTTGCACTTGCGCTTACGCTTATGTAACTGAGCATAAATCGGCCTTTACTCAAACTCACCTTTCTCTGATCAGTTTGCAAAGGCTCAGACCTCAAGGACCCGGGGGAACAGTAACTGTGTACCTGCATGGCACCTCTAAATCTAGATGTTCAAAACTGTTTTGTGGGTCTAAGTTGCTTTACCCTGACCATCAGCGCAATCTAAAGAGAGAGTATATAAGTAGAGACAGCGGACGATTAGCTGGAGGGCAGCACCGTTGTTATGAGATGTAGCAGAGTTGGCAAGTGGACGCATGGTGGCCAGGGGCTTTCCCATCAGTGTTCATCATCAATCTGGCATGTCTAAGTGTAACCTGTGTTGTTGTGGACAAGCACAGGTCTGCAGCAGTCTTGCACTCACAACCTCGGGTATGGGAGGCGGGCGTGCTAGTAATGATGCTAAAACCCATGGGTGCTAGCGTCTGTCGCTAGCACGTCTCGTCAGGTGTTGGGGAGTGAGGTTTACTCACAACACACACACACATACGAAAACACACACGAAAACACACACGAAAACACACACACACGAAAACACACACTCACACGAAAACACACACACACACACACACACACACACACACACACACACACACACACACTAGCACGTCTCGTACGGTGATGGGGAGTGAGGTTTACTCAAAACACACACACACACACACGAAAACACACACACACACACACACACACACACACACACACTAGCACGTCTCGTACGGTGTTGGAAAGTTAAGTTTACTCATTGCACAGCACTGTACCCTCTGGCTACCACTAGTAAATGTACGTGCTTTTGAAGTCTGAATTCTGCTCAAAAAGACCACAGCATAGATATTATGCAATCAGGCAAGATGCCAAAGGGTAGAAATTTCACCGTGGGACAACCAAGTGTGTGTGTAACCCAGTGTGTGTGTGTAACCCAGTGTGTGTGTGTAAGCAAGGCCACCCAGTGTGTGTGTGTAAGCATATCATAGGACAACCATGGGACAATCCAGTGTGTGTGTAAGCAAGGATATGACACCGTGGGACCACACAGTGTGTGTGTAAGCAAGGTCACCTAGTGTGTGTGTAAGCGAAGCTACCCAGTGTGTGTGTAAGCAAGGATATAAACTTCAGGACCATGGAGAGCATCCCGGATGTGCAGGCCAGGATGTTGCTAAGGTGAAAATAGTCATTTCATCAAATTGGATTCCATTCTGTGTTTTTAGTCTGATAATGATCATGATGATCATGAGACCTAAGAATGCCAAACTGAACACAGTCATTCCAGGACCACGGACAGCACCGACGCTCCTGTGAAGTTTGGGATCCTCTCGCCTTCATGGCAGGCATCCCAGATGAGGTACATGTGGAAGAAAGGAGTGGCCATAAGGGAGGAGTCACTGTTGTTGAGGTGATTTGTGGAGAATGTGGAGAAAGCCCAGGGAACCCAAGGAGGTAAAGAGGCCTGTGATAGAGACTTGCTCAGAGAAGAGTTCGGAAGGGATTGAGAGAATAGACTAAATGGAGCTTTAAATGTGTTTCTCTCCCTTGGCAGGCCTGAAGCAGAGAGAGGAGTGTATCAGCTCTAATAGTATTCCCCTAAGCAACGGAATGGCATCAACTCTAGCAATAAGAATCCCAATATCTCCCTTCCACATGATGATTACTAATAGAAGTGCTAGATGGTTCATGTTCTGACTAATAGAAATGCTATATGTTTAATGTTGTGACAAATAGAAATGCTAGATCGTTCATGTTCTGACTAATAGAGGTGCTAGATGGTTCATGTTCTGACTAATAGAGGTGCTAGATGGTTCATGTTCTAACTAATAGAAGTGCTAGATCGTTCTGACTAATAGAAGTGCTAGATGGTTCATGTTGTGACTAATAGAAGTGCTAGATGGTTCATGTTCTGACTAATAGAAGTGCTAGATCGTTCTGACTAATAGAAGTGCTAGATGGTTCATGTTGTGACTAGTAGAAGTGCTAGATGGTACTTGTTCTGACGAATGGAAGTGCTAGATCATTCATGTTCTGACTAATAGAAGTGCTAGATCGTTCTGACTAATAGAAGTGCTAGATGGTTCATGTTGTGACTAGTAGAAGTGCTAGATGGTACTTGTTCTGACGAATGGAAGTGCTAGATCATTCATGTTCTGACTAATAGAAGTGCTAGATCGTTCTGACTAATAGAAGTGCTAGATGGTTCATGTTGTGACTAGTAGAAGTGCTAGATGGTTCATGTTCTGACTAATAAAGGTGCTAGACCGTTCATGTTCTGACTACCTACATGGCATGCTCTCAGACATGCAAGGCGTTCAACCCTTCCTTAACTGTTTGACAGTTTGAGGATTTTAATATTCTTTACATTTACCCACAATGCACTATAACTTTTAAAGTGTGATTGCTCAATCACATAGCATTGAGGAGTTCTTATTACATTTCATTATTAGTGTGATTTAAGGTACAATACAGTCAAACCACTTCACAGAACTTCTCTTATGACCAATGACCCTTGACCCATGCAGACACATATGAAGCCTACAGATACCAGCTACAAAATAAAGAAGGGCAGCAGTTAGTTTACTGAACGAAAGTGCAATTGCAGAAATAAAAATGATCCTAGTATTTTTATTTTAACAATAGGGTCCGTTCAAAAGGGGCAACATGCAGTCTTTGCGGGGTGTCTAACATGACAGCAAGGCATCAAGGACCGTCAGAAACTGCTCTCTTTTCCTGTCTGGTAAAATGAATACAATCTTATGATACATCAATATAAGATGTGATTAGGGATAACATCAAGAAAGCAACGTGAGGGGGGCACTGTGGCGCAAGCAGTAGCCCCAACCACATTTGGGTTTGACGCTCATGGAGGACATAGGTTCGAATCCGGCCTTTCTCCTGTCCACTCCACACCTCTTCTCAAACTCTTAACTGTACTATCAAGTAAAGGCATAAAAAGCCCAGCAAAAAAGAAGCAATGTGAGGTGGTGCCACTGGAGGAAAAGTGAAGTGTAAGTCACTGTGTCTTCTTAGAAAGTCATGTGACTGATAGCCTAGGACACCTTTCTCTGCTCATCTATTTTCGTGTGATACGCTGCAGCACCTCTTTCTGCCAGAGGAGGGCAGTATATATTCATAACCACCGCCTTAGTCACTGTGTTTGTACCACACTCATGTTGGTAAGATTGTGTTTGAACCACTTGTCATTGCTGTAATGCACTCAGTCCTGTGATATATTACACATGAACGCTAAACAGATCCGACAGGATTTCAGATTTAACTTTGCTTCCCTTATTCACAAAAACGGCAAGTAAGAATGAAGAAATTGCAAATGTGACCCTATATCACTTCAATATTCAATCAATATTTCCAGGCCTATGTCACTTTAACCAGCAATCAACACGGGCATTTGTATTTAATAAATGTTATCTTTGTTAATTTATCCCACTAGGCTAGGGCTTCCAGAAAATTCCTAATATTGATATAACAATATAATAATAATAGAATGTCCTATTGTGTTTCATATTTCATAGATTGTGTCACACCAGGTGATTACCATCAGTATGAGTTATAAGTACAAAATGACAGAGCAACAGATCTCAACTCTCTCAACACTCACACCCTCCACACACCTTTGGGAAACTTCTCCCAAGAACACCCCTGCTGTTGGGCCATACATGGCTCCTCCCAGAAACACCCATCTATGGCTCCTCCCAGAAACACCCATCTATGGCTCCTCCCAGAAACACCCATATATGGCTCCTCCCAGAAACACCCATATATGGCTCCTCCCAAGAACACACCTGCTGTTGGGCCATACATGGCTCCTCCCAGAAACACCCATCTATGGCTCCTCCCAGAAACACCCATATATGGCTCCTCCCAAGAACACACCTGCTGTTGGGCCATATATGGCTCCTCCCAGAAACGCCCATATATGGGCCTGCTACTCTGCACTCCACACTGCGCCGTGGTCAGCGCTCTCATTTGCCTGTGGGCTGGTGACAAGGCACCTGGATGGAAGCTGCCGTCCATATCTCTTGTTTTTGTCCCTGCCCTGCCCTGCCTTGCTGGTCCTGCTGCCTGCTGTACTCGCTGTGGCTCTTCCTCCTGGTAGCCCCCTCCTCATCACCATCCTCTTCCTCCTCTTCACCATCCTCTTCATCCTGGTAGCCCCCTCCTCTTCACCATCCTCTTCCTCCTGGTAACCCCCTCCTCGTCACCATCCTCTTCCTCCTCATGCCTCTGTGGTGGCTCTTCCTCCTGGCTCTTCACCTGTCCGCAGGTGTGCACCTGGCGGGGGCGGCCGTGTCGGGCAGCTTCAGGGAGTGCAGTCGGTTCTTCTACATGGGCACGGCGCCCGTGGGCATCCGAGGGGGTAGCCTGAAGAGGATCTGCCAGCGCTACGGCGACCTACCGCGGTACGCCACCCTGTACGATGCCAGCCGACGCCTGGCCATCTTCTCCGCCTACACCTTCAAGAAGACGGACGGCCGGAGTCGCATGGACACACCGTGGATGTATGAGCCGCAGGTTAGTGGGAGTTTAGAACGCTCTGAGGTTTTTGGTCATAATTGAAGTAGGATTGAAGGAGGGTCTTCTTATTTTGGAGCTTTTACACTGTTGAGTGTTTCATCGGGGTCTTTGAAATATTGTTGTCTATGTCCTATCGGGCAATGGGTTCAAAGGGCAATCCTGTTAGCGTGTAGCTATGTAGCTTGCCAGTCTTACACAAACACTCTTTACTGTTGAGTTAAATATAATGAGGATGAGTTCTGTGTGGAATAATGCAAGTTAATTAGGGTAAGATCACAGAATTGGGTGAAGCAAGTAGTACCAGGTTTAAAGGAATAGCCAGAGCTCAAACTTATTCAGCTGGAGATATTTGAATAATTGAAATAGAAATAGTTTAAGGTGTGCTTTTGATATGTACTCCATGTTGTTTTGCTATTGTTGTACTGGGGAATAGTTCCAGGAATAGGCAGTATGTCAGGTGTGAAGACTGAGCAGCAGGCCTTCTTGTGTTCTGTCTCAGTTAGCGTCTGCAGATGAGAATGGAAACATGCGCACACTGCCCCCTAGTGGCGACACCGACCCGTTGATCGAGGCGAGCCAGGCCTTGCTGGCGGACTACACAGACGCCGTGGAGTACGAGCGCGCCACGCTTAACCCCGACCAGCACCAGTCCGACAGCCCCGACAAGGCCTCCACCTACACCCTCACCAACGTGGTTCCGCTGGTCGTCGAGTTCCTGGAGGGACCCTGGACCGCCTACACCCACACGGTACGGCGCCGCCTCAACAACTTCTGTCTCGGCCCCGCCTACCTGGTCACCGGGGCGACCGTTTCCGGGCTAAGCATCCGCAGGGGGAAAGACACCCGGTTGGCCGTCCCGAAACACATGTGGTCGGCGTACTGCTGCCCGCGATACGACCGGAACTCTCCGTACGAAGTCCGGTTTATGTTCCCCGCCTACGCAGCGTATGGGCTGAACCGGAGGGGAGAGGAGGTGATGGAGGTTCCTCTGAAGTCTCTGGAGAGCTTACTGAAGAACCAGACGGACATGGAGGCTGAGCTGGCCCTCTTCCACAGAGACTGTGTGTCAGAGAACACGGCCAAGAAGAAGAAATAGTGTGTCTGTGTGTGTGTGTGTGTGTGTGTGTGTGTGTATGCGCGGGGAAGAGGAAAACTTGGAGCCATTTGAACAATTTCTGTAATCCTTTTTTTTTTTAAACGTCTTTAAATTTTATAGTCTATTATATTTTATAGCACAACCGTGTCCCCTACAGCCACTTACAGGACTTTAATGGGACCGTCATGTACATAATATTGTATACCAACAGCATGAGTGCAGTCCACACATAAAGCCTTGTTTAACCCTCGTCTGGTTAAATGAAAATAAAAACAGAACATGTGGCATATAGCAGTGCTTCATGGGAGAACACCTCTGATATTGAGTGGGTGGAATGACGTTATGCTCGGGGATGAAGTGTGTGTGGCCACCATTTGCATGTCGAGTGCAGCAGTTCCTATGAACTTCAGTCAGTCTTAATGAACGATTGTTCTTCTGTTCAGCGTGACAGCACGACGTGATGCTGATTCAGTTTGTCCCTCTTGAAGGTGTACTGACTAGTTCTTGTCGTCAAAAAATTAAAATACTTTTGGAATTACAATGTCGATGTGTCTGTGATGACATGATGAATAAACAGTATTACTGTGCACTGTCCACCTCCTTGTCTTTAGTCTTTGTCCACATGGCCTGGTCCTCTACATTGTCAGAGTTTCAAAAATACACAGGAACATGGCATATACTATTCTTCAGATTGGGTCAATATTACATGTTTAAAAATAAGTACATTGTCATTGTCTAAAGATAACATACTGTACAAACACCCCAAACAGAGTTTCAAAAATACACAGGAACAAATGGCATATACTGTACTATTCTTCAGATTGGGTCAATACTACATGTTTAAAAAGAGGTAAAACGCCATAACTATTAGGGATTATTAGTTTAGCATTTCTTTCTTTTTTCCATGATAAAAATAAATGATTAATGAACAATGTCTGAAACCATTGCCAAAGTCAAAGGCCCTCTCAAGACTTGTTTTGTATCGAGTATGATTTCTTAATGTTAGTGCTTTAAAGAAGTCTACTTTGACCATACAGGTTCCAAGATTATGCTTTTTATAACACTGCCCTGACCATCTCACCTCATTCACGGATGTAAACTTAACTCCACTGATATGTAAATGAGGACCTAACCACTCACTGGATGGCATGCTGGCTGCAGATTAAGAACACGGCATCTGACAGTCTAGTGATTCTGACACACTACACCTCCGTACTCCGTAGACTACATCTCTAGTTTACACAGAGTTTAAGCGACGCTTAGTTCTTAGGTGAGACCGGATTTTAACTGGGCTTTCAGAACAACCTTTGAAGTTTTAGCATGGAACCTATGAGACTTAAGCCCCGCTTTCTTATTAACTTGTTAATGACCTTGATGGTTATAGCTGTGGCCACGGCAACGGTGGAGAGAGACTTGTCTCCCGAATGTAGGGAGTTTGTTTACATGGGCACGCCGCCCGTGGGCATCGAAAGCAGCACCCTGGTTCAGATATGCCAGCGATACAACAGCAAGCCCCGCTACCTGACGCTGTACGACACAGCCAAACGCGTGCCCCTGTACTCTGCCTACACCTTCAAGCGCTCCGACGGGATGAAGAGCGTGGATGTACCGTGGATGTACGAACCTCAGGTGAGCTGACACAGTCCTACACAGAGCTGCTTAACTTATGTCAGATCCTGCCTAGATAGGTGTCAGTCTCAGACGACCTGTGTTAGCCCGGTCGGTGAAAAACCAGTGTGACGTTGCACGATGGCGTGAAAACAAACAGCTGTTTAACAATTCCTTGTAGCAGTTCTAAGCTAAGTTATTAAAAAATTACAGGCTTCACGATCGATTGGTAGGTTTTGACAGCTGTTTGTTTTTTTATCGAGTTGTCAAGCCACTGCCGGATATATACCGGTCACACCGACACGACAAACGGTTCCTGAAGGGTGCAGGGCAGGTTCTGGGCCGGTTAGGAGTCGATTCTGGACCAGATCTTGGCCTAATCTGGTGCTCGAACACCGCATTTTAGCCAGATCCGTCAAGTTGTCACAAATGTATTAAAAAATATATATATTTGTTCTTTTGGCACACCTTAAAAACTATATATTACAAACAATGGCAAATAATCTACAGAGGCATACACCTCCCATTACAATTTGCTCAAATATTTCTCACTTGTCCCCTGCTGCCTCTATGCTCTGTTCATTCTCTGTGCTGTTTTTTGAATGTTTAATGTGTTGGTGTTCACAGTGAGTGAATATTATTGACACGTACATTTGCATTTTAATCTTGAATTCTCTGTTCTGATGTCTCTGTGGGGATGTGGCGAGAGCAGCTATCCACCACTTCAGAGACGGGTGAGATGCAGTCCTTTCCACAGAGCTACATGCATCAGAACTTCGAGGACGCGCAGGCCGTTCTAGGGGACTACACCAACGCCATCGCCTACGAGCGCGGCCTCCTCAACCCGGACGAGCACCAGTCGGACCCCGACGACAAGGCGGCCACCTACACCCTCACCAACGTTGTGCCGCAGGTGCGGGAGTTCAACACCGGGCCCTGGAAGACCCAGGAGCACATAATCCGCAGAAGACTCAACAACTACTGCCGCGGCACGGCCTACATCATCACGGGCATCGTGCCGTCAGGAAACCACATCCGTCAGTACAATATGGACCGCGTGGCGATCCCGTCCTACTTATGGTCCGCCTACTGCTGCGTCCACTACGACCACAACGCCCCCTACGAGGAGCGCTACAAGTTCCCGGTTCACGCCCACTACGGCCCGAACGACAAGGACAACAACCAGATTCTGGAGCTTTCCGTCAAGAAGCTGGAGGACTTTCTCAAGAAGTCCACGGCTGTCGACAAGAGCTTCCAGTTGTTTGTGGATGACTGTGTTCCCCCAGGATCCTCACACTCTTAGGTGTAACAACATGGTATCATTATGTGGTTGGAAATGTGCATGTTTTGATTGATTTGATTTCCCTTTCTCTACAAAGTAGGCTATTTAAGAGAAAAACAACAACTTACAGGACAACATGACACCTGAGTGTACACATGAGCTACACCTTTACCACTGTTACTATTAATTAAAAATACAATAGAAAAAATCATATTAGTTTGGTTATCCTTGAGGAGGACTATGCATTGAAATATGTAAACATTTAAAACCAATTAAAAATTATTTATTTGTTTAAATGTCCCCCTCGTTTGTTAGTTAGTGTGCTAAGGTTATTAATAAATCCGACATGTAGTTTGCTCATGTACTCTGTAGGACATCTGATGCAATAAACCTTCTATGTCGTCACTTAACTTCATATGACTCCATAACCTGAAGGCACTTTCTATCTGTCACTAGCGCAACAAGATATGAATGCTCTTATTTAGTATTATTAGGATCTGTAGCTCATAGAGCACTTATTCAGTATTATTAGGATCTGTAGCTGACAGAGCACTTATTCAGTATTATTAGGATCTGTAGCTGACAGAGCTCTTATTCAGTATCATTAGGATCTGTAGCTGACAAGAGCTCTTATTCAGTATCATTAGGATCTGTAGCTGACAGACTATTGGACAATGGACCAAAGGGGCGGGTCAAGGGTACAGTATCTCTGAGGTCTATTGCAGCGTGCTCCTGCAGGGAGTCAACTCCAGCATCCAACACAGAAGCAAGAGAGCGACTAAAGTAACAGTAAAGTGTTCTAGTTTAAACACTGTGCTGACATGAGATCTATAATAAATATGAATCTAATTCATTATAATAAACACAGAAGAACTGCATACTGAAATACAGGTCCAAATACAGGACCTGGAACACAGCATATGTGCGGTCTTAATTATCGTATCACTTACACATGGATAAGATGTTTTTCGCAGCAAAGAGGTAGAGACATTCAAGTATTTTAGTTTTATCTTCTTGACAACTTACTGAACATCAGCACCACAGACAAGAAAACACAAGCGCAAGGGAATACACTTTACCACAAACTGGAGAAGGGATTGGGGAAGAGTAGTCACTTATCCTCGATGTGTGGCACACCTGCATAAAACACCTGTGTGACTGTGTAGCAGAGTGTGTACACTGAGAGTGCATCTGTGTGTGTGTGTGTGTCTGTGTGTGTATAAAGGGAGAGGGGGACTTTGCTATGGAGAATAGAGAAAGAGGAAGTACACTACAACAAAGACAGGAAGTTTGGAATATTCTCCTGCTCCAAACTAACACTGCCAAGTCAACTCACAGACAAACACACTCTCTTTCTCTCACTCACACACACCCTTACACACACTCTCTCTCTCTCTCTCTCAAACAAACACACACACACAGGGTTGACCCTAAGCAGCCAATACAATGAGATGGCCAGTCAGTCATGGCCAATCACAATGTTCCCCCATGGTTCACTTCCTCATTAGGTGTGCTTGATGTGGAGAAGATGAGATAGCAGGAGCTTTACTGTCTTTTCCACTGTGAAAGCCATGGGCTATGGGCTATGGGCAATAGGCTTGCAGGATGAATTATAAAAATGTATTCCTACTAGTAGTCTCGTGCCAATCAGCAAGAAAGAAGGCATTTGCTTTCAAGAGAAA
>NC_137919.1:2786341-2821341 GCF_963457725.1 Sprattus sprattus
CGTGGTCCTGCAGATCCGAGAGTTCAGCACAGGCCCCTGGGCCAAGCACAAGGAAACCCTGCGTCGCCGTCTCAACAACTACTGCCGCGGCACGGTACGGTCGTTCCGCCTGACAGGGTTCACAGACAGCAGACAACTATTGGCTAGATCTGTGTAGGCACTCTAACGCACTTTTCATTCAAAAGAATCTCAAAGATAAAATTAATTATTATTATTATTATTATATCTGAATCAAATCCGGACATAATCCGACATGAAAGCTTACCAGCCCAGTCATCAGCTGCCTAAATGTTGACCACGATATGTCTCTGCCGCATTCAGCCACATGGCTTACATTAAATTAATTCCGAAGTGTGTTACATCAGCTATGTTTCCTGTGGTTGGGCCCTTCACTCAGCAAACCTGCTCAAATTACAGTCAGCAAGCTGCAAATGTTTCTGTTGAGTATCCGCGTTGTGGCCATCAAGTAGTTTGGTTTGGTGGGGTTTTGCGGTCTCATGTCAGGATATTATGATGATCGCTCTAATGGGTTAGCTCAAGCAAATACTCCCCCAGCCCTGTTCGAGTTGGGCTCTTCTCAAGGGAGTTTTTCCTTGCCATCGTCACCTATGTGCTTGCTCTATTAGGCTTCAGGTCTTGGGCTCTGTAATATAAACAAATAGCATCAGATTGAACTGTCATAACTGTTTATGAACTATCATAACTGTTTATAACTGTTTATAAACTATCATAACTGTTTATCTCATTTCAAGGCCTACATGATCACTGGGGTTACAACCTCAGGTCACATGATCCGTCGGGATAACCTGGACCGTGTGGCGGTCCCTGAGCGCCTGTGGACAGCCTACTGCTGCCCCGATTTCGACCGCAACGCCCCCTACATCGAGCGCTACAAGTTCCCCGCTTACGCGGCGTTCGGCCTCAACGATCGCGTCAACAACCATATGCAGGAGCTCACCATCAACGACCTGCAGAAGTTCCTAAAGAACCACATGGAGGTCGACAAGAACTTCCAGATCTTCTACAACGACTGTGTGCCAAACTCGTGATTGGTTTCACTGTTTAGTTAGTTCCAGTTCCTGCAAACAATTCTTATAAGGTGTACTAATAGAAAGATAAAAGTAAGATTAATCTAAGAGTAAGATACGACTAACAACATAAATTAAATGGTTTCCTAAAAAAAAAAAAAAGTTTAATGATAGTTTGATGCTAAATAATGTTAGCTAAATTGTGTTATTGAAATGGCTCAGAGTATTATGCAATTAAAAGGTTAATAACTTCCACACCCCTGGAGGAACCGCCATGGAGGAATTAAAGTCTACTACTGCATATCATACAGGCCCACTTTCCAACTCCTTGGTTGTAAATACTAAAGAATAGATATGTCTTACCCATTTATCTTACAACCTGCATATGACCTACTCAAGGCTTTCATGAGGTCCTAAATTCATTTCAAAATACAGTGACAAGTTGTGGCATAAGGAGAAGTGTGTTTTATTTCATTTAGTGCTTCAATGTGTTTTCACATGGATCGCTTGCTACTTCAAGATAATGTATTTAGATTTAAGTATTCTATTAAATAGAGTTCAGCATTCAAAGGAGCTTATCTTAATAAAATAAATACAAATACATTTTTAAAAACATGAATGCGTGCGCTGTGCTATAGCCTACTGTATCTGTTGTGGTCCTTCCAAGACCAGCTGAGCCAGATATTTGAGAAAGTGCATAACAAGACAACACTGCCCCTAGCATGACTCGGGCATATAGTTATTTAGCATGCTTACTGATGGAACATTATTCATTGACATTTGCACATTTTAACATTGCATCTTTCCATTTGGAATATAAATGTTGTGTAGAGCATTCATTTTTTTTTTTCACATTCCATTATCTCTGGTTTCAGCTGTCATTTTTTTTGTCATTATAAACAACAGTAAGGCCTTGGACTTTTTTTTGCCATTTCAAATATAGTCTACAGTGTTCGGTAATAAGTTTCACAGTCTTCGGTCTTTCATCACAAAGATGCTTATCGCTAAAGGACTTTGCCGAGTTAAATCCTAATTTGACCACAAGATGGAGACAATCTCAAACTGTCATCCGACGAACTTGAAACAGCACATGGGTAAGCAGGGGGGTGTCCAAAACGGTCCCAGAAGCCGACTCATTAAATAGTTCAAGGGTAGGCAACCCAAGCAAGCTCACTTTGACGCAGTCTGAGGAAGACAGAGGTTGTAAAATGAACTGCGATCCAGGGAGCTCACTCTTTTCCACGACACCCACCCCTTCGTCTGCACCGTCTCCCTGTCCAGCGGAGGTCCGTAGTAGTGGGGGTCCATAATCAGCAAGTAGCTCCCCTGTGTCCCGGTGCATACTCCCAAAATGCCTTTAGAAGAGTTGTCCCTGTCCCCACCCATCATAACAGGCGAGCCATGGGTGCTGAAGTGCTGGTGGAGGTCTTGTGCTGCCTCTTCCAGCTGCGGCCCCCCGCCTGGTACGTGGACGATACGACAAGCTACATCATAGAAATAGTCCAGAATCAAGGACGCCTCGATCGTACCGATCCACTCCCGGGACCCAGAGAAAGACGCAGATTTGTCAGTCATTGTGACCAGGGCTCGTTGAATAGCAGGCAGACTCGGCGGAGATCTACAACTCCCTTTGGGCGGGAGCCAGCTCCGGGAGAGCCAGGAGCACAGCGTCTGCACAGTGCGGTAGCCGCAACCCCATCCGCGGTCGTCGTGTCCATCGCAGCCGTAGTGGAAATAGAAGCACTCGCCGGACGCCAACGAGCACTTGGCACTGTCACCTGAGAGAGGATCAGGCAAGCCAACGTGGACGTTCATTAGTAATGTCTCGGGCCAGCTTTTGAGGTTATCTGAAGCCCGGTGTTCGCCTGGTAGTTTAGTTCCCCAGTCGATATCATCTCGTTCGCTTGGCTCCATGTCACACACTCTGCTCACAACAATATGAATGTGACAGTGCCCTGTGAATCTGTGGAAAGGGCTATGCCTTCAGAAATATTACAACTACCTAAGATATGCTGCACAACATCATTTTTTTTGCAACGCATAGCCTTGCTGTCAGACGTTGGACGTTGTTGTCCTGATGTCCGTCAATGTATTCATTCCCCGAGTGCGAGTACAACGCAGAGCTGAAGGGTTCCCCCCTAGCTCACAGTTCAAATTAGGCTTTGAAACTGAAGTGCAAAAATGTATCAGTATTTTTATAAAATATTTGATAAAAATCATAGCCCTCAATAAATAGGACGCAGAGTATGCGACATTTAACATTCAATAAATAAGCAAAACACGTTATTTGATGCAGTTTTGACGTGTCCAGGAACATCCTTTAGCAAATCACATTTGGCCTTGTAGATCTAGCCTACACAATTATTTTAGACATGCTCCCCCACGACTACGGATTAAACTAGATTTAGTAATCCATAGTTGAAAGAAATGCATCTTATTTTTCTGATTATTTCCGATATCTTTACCTTTCCGTTTACTGAAGGTGTTACCTCTAATACTAAAAATAATGCTTTGTTTGTAAATGGCCTACCTCTTGGGGTCCCTCCAACGACGGCCTCGTTAATCTACAACCACGACCAACAATACTCTGCTTGGAAAACGGCCAGCACTGTAGACGGTTTAAGTAAAACGGGATTGGCAGTAGACTGTGGAGAGAAGAATTGGAGGATTACTCTGAAGAGGGACTTTTTCGGTAGAGGTGTTCGCTTTTCTCCCAACTTCATCCGACTCGGTGAAGACCCGGAGGCTCATGGTGCATGTGCTCCTCAGACCGATCTCTTGTCCACCGAGATGGTGCTGTCCGCTGGTTTACAAGACTGTGGAAGCAAGTCTGAAGTAAGTGCCCTGAACTGTGGTGAGAGATGATTTAATGTAATGGCCTAAAACCGGCTGCCCCATTTTGTCTTTTAAAGGCAATAGCAGAGACGTCCACACCAGCTTTCATCCCTTTAACTAGTGTTAGTATTAATAAAACACACACACACACACACACACACACACACACACACACACACACACACACACACACACACACACACACAACCACACAGTGTGAATGGAATGGAGAATGAGATCTTAATATGTCAGATGATAGGCTTTCGGACATCATTTTTTTTTTTTTTTTTTTACATGTTTAGGTGAATGGAGACTGGCTAATCTACTCCAATAAGCTAGTGTTCACCCCTGCACCAGTCCAAACCCGGAGTGGCAGTCTGATCTACAGAGGGATGTCCACGGTCGTGTCCATTGAGTGCCATTACAAAACGTAGGCTTGCCCTCCACTTTAGGTGTTTTCCTTGCATGTCTCTGTTTCTGATGGTTCTGATGGTCTTTCTCTGGCTGTTGTTGTGTTGCGATTACTGACAAACACACAAATAAAAACACTGTCTTACCAAATGAATGCAGGCCTTATACAGTGTGCATTTGAGTAAGTAACAAGTGGCAGCCCAAAGGGCATCCTGTTCACTGCTCGTATCCAGTCAGCCTTAAACTATGCAACAATTTGACATTTTTTGAGATATGGTTTTATAGGCAACTAGGATTGATACCATCCTCAAATTCATTTTGATAGCATATGGTCATGTGAAGGACAGATAAACATCTGTCTTCCCCACTAGCCATCCAAGATATGCCCTATGAAGTTCTGTGTAACGGGCTGGAACACCCTGCAAAAATGGGAGAAAAGCTTTTACACACATGACATTGCAAGTTTTACTGCCAAAAGACACCAGATAGTGTGTTGGCAAGCTTCTATCAGTGTGAACTGGGCTGTTGGTGGTGTTTGCAAGGTTTTTTGAGTGCCTTTTAGGTAGTTAGCTTACTAGTTTTGGAACAGATTTCTGTATGGCTGCTTTAACGTTTTATATATTTAGTTAAGCTGTTTAGCTTTTTCAATGAGATACCTCCAGTCTAAAGTGACATGCAGCACAAGTAAAGCATGCATGCAATCCTCTCAAGATTGACATAAGCTGGCAAGCATAACAAACTGTCTACTGAAGTCTCACACCTGTGCCTTTGATGGGGCTATCACACACACACACACACACACACACACACACACACACACACACACACACACACACACACACACACAGGAGACTAACAGCGAGCGGAGAGCCCTTGACCCCCACCTGGCTACCGATGACCTCCACCATCCAGGCAGCGGGGCTGCTGAACTTCTCTCTGAAGGTCATGGGGGGTGAGTGCATGCTAATAACAATAACAATAACAATAAGCACATCTTCTCTGAAGGTCATGGGGGGTGAGTGCATGCTAATAACAATAAACACAACTTCTCTGAAGGTCATGGGGGGTGAGTGCATGCTAATATCAATACAAATCAACACAAGCAAAGGGGTGTCCAGTGGACAACTCTAGTGCACACTACGACGTACACATTAACACACATTTGTTTCTCCATCATTACTTCTTGCTGTAATAAGACAACTCCGACATGTGGACAGCTGTGAATCTGGTGGTTTGTGATGATCATGCAGCCCAATGTCCTCTACTTGGACCCATAGTTGGAACGAACTGTGACTCAGGGTCCAACTCCTCTCTACTAACAAACGCTAATAAGTAAACATCACATCCCATGTGATATATATACGATATGAGTCACTTGTTCCTAATATAACCTCCTGTGCTCGTTCCACATCCCTGATCGATCGGTTGGTCCAGTTGGCTGGAGGTCTGTGCGCAGTACCACTGTATTCCTGCAGGGGGAGCCAGTGTTCCTGGAGGCGGTGGTGTATGCTCCTCTGCACCCTCCTCTGCGTGTGTATGTGGATTACTGCGTGGCCACGCTGAACCCTGAACCCCTCTCCAAACCAAGCTACGAGTTCATTGTGAATCAGGGGTTAGTATGCAACAGTAGTTTACTGTCTGTGCTGCAGGGGGGGGGACAGACAGACAGACAAATACACACACACACACACACACACACACACACACACTCACACACACACACACACAGCAGAAAGATGAATGCTGAATTTGATGACTTTGCTGTACGAGTGATCTTTTCAGGTGTTCTCAAAACCGTGTTCCTGTCCAAAGAGAAAGTTAAGCTGTGTATCAAATAACTAAAAACTCTAGAGCATAGAGTAAGCTTGAACTGTGGTGTGTGTGTGTGTGTGTGTGTGTGTGTGTGTGTGTGTGTGTGTGTGTGTGTGTGTGTGTGTGTTTTCATTCTTGTGTCTACATCACAGGTGTCTGATTGACAGCCTGATGCCCCTCTCCTCCTCCCAGTTTGCCCCAAGACCTCGAGAGAACAGCCTCCGCTTTAGCGTCCAGGCCTTCCACTTCACCAGGGACCCTCAGGACCAGGGACCTCAGGACCAGGTGTGTGTGTGTGTGTGTGTGTGTGTGTGTGTGTGCGTGTGCGTGCGCGTTAAATTAACTCTTTGGAAAGGGAGGTAAAGACGCAGGGTCGGTTTAAAACCCCCGTCCTCTCGCCACCAGGTCTTCATCAACTGCCACCTGAGAGCCGTCCCCCAGCAGGTCACCCCCGGCAACCTGAACAAGGGCTGCTCCTTCCACTGGGGGTCCTTCAGGTCAGAGAGTCCACTCACAGTACACACTAACAATCTGCAGGAATGATATAAACAGCATAAATACTACTTAAATGCTTAAATGTACTGTACTGTTATTGTACTGTATACTTGCTATTGCGTTTCTTAATAGATTTAACGGATTAAAGTTGAAAATACGCTTTCTTTGAATGTGGAAACAGTAAAGCAGGAATAGGTTTTCTAGGATTGTGCTGAGAGCATTTTCCCAGAAAAGGGAAAGGGGGATATGTGGATATATGATGAGAGGTTGGAGGATAAGATAATCTGTCTAAGGACTCTGAGCTGTACAGGACCCCAGGGAGTTGTTTACAGTCTCCTGCTTTATGTAGGACCTGGTTTCTGTGCTCTCACCTGTGTTCATGGTCTTTATGTAGGACCTGGTTTCTGTGCTCTGACCTGAGTTCATGGTCTTTATGTAGGACCTGGTTTCTGTGCTCTGACCTGAGTTCATGGTCTTTATGTAGGACCTGGTTTCTTTGCTCTGACCTGTGTTCATGGTTTTATGTAGGACCTGGTTTCTGTGCTCTGACCTGTGTTCATGGTTTTATGTAGGACCTGGTTTCTGTGCTCTGACCTGAGTCCATGGTCTTTGTGCCTTCTAATGTTAGGACCTGGTTTCTGTGCTCTGACCTGAGTTCATGGTCTTTGTGCGTTCTTATGTTAGGACCTGGTTTCTGTGCTCTGACCTGAGTCCATGGTCTTTGTGCATTCTAATGTTAGGACCTGGTTTCTGTGTTCATGGTCTTTGTGCATTCTAATGTTAGGACCTGGTTTCTGTGTTCTCACCTGTGTTCATGGTCTTTGTGCATGGCAGCTGGCGTTCAGTGGATGGGGATGACGCAGTGTGCTCCTGCTGTGCAGCGGGAGACTGCCACAGTCACAGAAAAGACAGGATGGGAATGTCGGGCACGGCTAAGACACCTGTAGCTCTCCCAACAACAGGTTTGCATTAGCATTAGCATCATTAGCATTACATAATAAAAGCCCCCTTCTGTTTGCAGGTTTGCCTCGCATTAGCATTACATAATAAAAGCCCCCTTCTGTTTGCATATGTGTGTGATTCAAACAAAGCATCTGACTAATTAAATATTTACATAGTGTATGTGCATATTGAATTAGGCTGACAAATAAACATGTCTACCCGATTTGTCTACTCCACGTTCACTATTTTGTTTTAACACAGAGATTGAGACATATTGGATCAGGAAGTATTAGTTCTCTTTATACGTTAAATCATCATGATCAATAAACGTATCAACTCTTGTGTGTTTTATGCAGAAGAGAAGACCAACACTGGTGTGGGGCCACTCCATTTCACGCCTGCCATAACTCAATGGAAGGGTGAATTTTCCCTCATTGGTGAGCCAGGATCTGTCCAATAAACTTGAGACAAAATGTCCTGTTGTTCTCTTTGATCTGGAACTATTTTTTTTGTGATCAATGTTTTTATTGCCACCATTTATGCAGTCAAGACATTCATGCAGTTACAACATGCAAGACATGAACTGAATCCCCTTCCCCCCACCCCCCACAGCCCACAGGATAAACAACTACAATCCCCCCCCCCCCCCCCCCCCCACCCCCCTGCGGTCTCATGAAAAAAAAAAAGAATTTTAATAGAAAACAAATTTGATCTGGAACTATGAGGTGGCGACTGCTGCACTGATTTGTTACATGAAACTCGAACATAGGAACACACACACACACACACACAGTAGCACTGATTTGTTACATGAAACTGGAACATAGGAACATTTTGTGTATACAGTAGCGCTTTTAGTTGTTTTTTTTTCAAAAATATTGTGATGTCTAGGTATGAAGAATACAAGAAGCAATGACAACAAGGTTTATCATAGTGTATATTTCATTTGTAGGTTGTCATTTAGTGATAGTGATATTAACCTAGTAATATACTGTAGTAATCTAGCTATGTTCTCATAATACTTTTAATTGACAGAAGAACAAGAGGTAAGAGGGGATTTTGGGTATTCGGTGCACAAATATATTCTCAGAAATGACTACTATTACAATTTCTGCACATTAAAGGCTCTCCCTGTTGGTGGCTTTATGTAAAGCAAGGACCTGTTACCTCTCACCTCAAACTCAGGTATCTTAGAAGGTACTAAGAGAGTATTGGAAACAAGCTTGATATAATTATTATAACCTTTATTTAACCAGGAGAAACCCATTGAGATTAAGAATCTATTTGTCAAGGGAGACCTGGCCAAGACAGGCAGCAGCATACATACAAACATAGTTACAGACAAACACAAAAGGAGACTAAATGTAGGGGTTAGTGTCGTAGCCAGGTACATCTTAAAGAATCTGTCTCTAGTTCTTTCATTTTTAATTTAAAAGCATTAATTGTAGTACTACATTGCATTAATTGTTGTAATACATTGCAAACTTGGCTGAGCAAAATTGATGGCTAGAATGAGCACTAAAATATCCTCATGAAAAAGATTAGGTCCCATTGTCATAATAAACAAAACAAAGTGGATAAAAATAAACAGGGACGATGATAAACATGTCTGGCCTGGGCTTCGACTGCATGCTGCCGGCCGTCTCTTATAAATGCCATAATCTCTTTTCCCATCTCAGGAAAGGACCAGTGGTACTTTGCACGTGCTCTACGATGGCTAGCAAGGTGGCTGCATATTCACACATTCAGAGAAGAGTGAGTGTGTGTGTGTGTGTGTGTGCCAGAGAGAGAGAGAAAGACAGAGAGAGAAAGTTAAAGAAAAAGTGTATGTGCACAGTTCTCATATACCTAAAAATAAGTCTGTGTGTGTGCGCGCATGCATGAGAGAGAGAGAGGGGAGGTGGAGAGGGGTAGAGATAATGGTTGGTGTGTGTGTCTTTGTGTGTGTATGTGCATACATTCTGATTCCCAACAGACCAGTCTAAACATACACCACTCATGCCCTTCCACGAGTTTGCATTGCTGTGTAAACATCTGAATCTGACTCATTCACAAAAGTACCTCGGAAGTGATGCACTTCTAGGTTTGTACAGCTGTCGGATGGTCATGTCACACACCAAACAGCACCAGTCTCCCTGTCTGTTTGTTTGTCTCATGGGTCACACTGTGGTAAGGTTCAGAGAGTAGTCCTTTATGTGATGAAGGTCTTTATGGATGGGACACAGCTGATGACCATTTTGTGAAGTGATGACATCTGTGAATATATTCAGCTCTATAGTTTGTCTTTGTGTGCTGTTAGCGATATTAGCATTTAACCTCCAGCAGATGTGAATAGGGTGATCTTTTATGGTGTCCAGGAGAGTCCTACAAACCTAATTTATAGAAAGTCGGTTTTAAACAACAAGCCACAGCGCTAAAAGTATAGTTCACTGCCCCTTCGCTGTTGCTAAGCCTCCGCATTGGGTGATGCTCTTTTGGACATTCCATCTTCAGACACCCTCTGTCCTATATCTATGATGGGATGGCCTTATAAAGTTCAAAACAGTTCAGCTAATTTCAGGTGGCATGTCCAGCACGCGCTGGTGATCAGTGCATAGAAAGGATACCGAGGTCATGTATGTAGTAATTCTAATATGTAGGCACTCTGAGATTCCTGTGAATGAAAAGTGCGTTAAAAATAAAATGAATTATTATTATTATTATTATGTCTAAGTGCAAATCCAGGCACCAGCAACAGCAATATGATAGACTTGCCGGAGACTAAGAGGTATATAAACATTGATAAACATGTAAGTAAAAGACCTAACAATGATTCTGGAGTCCAGACAGGGAGAGAAGAAGATTCTAGAAGGCACTCCAGAATCAATGCTGGTGTTTACATCGAGAAATGGCTGTCTTCAGTCTATTAAAGTCCCCATGCTTGTTAAAGAGCATACTGGTATTTATAGAGCCAGGGGGTGTTGGGAAGTGGGGGAGGGGGGTGGAAAGAAGTTGAGAGGGTCTTCCTAAAACAATCGGAGCGGGGGAGTGGAGACAGTGCTGTGGGGCGTCTGCCAGAAGCACTCTAGCTTGCCTCGGTTGGCCTCCGCTCCGGGCTGCTTATCTCCACGGCGAACACGAGTCTCACCCCGCCACCACCATTCCCATGACAGCGGCGGCCACTGCGACCTAACAATGCCTCAGGGGTGAGGCCAGGGCAGGACAGGGGCTGCATGCAGTTCTGTGTGTTGTGTGTGTGTTTCTGTGTCTGTGTGTGTGTGTGTGTGTGTGTGTGTGTGTGTGTGTGTGTGTGTGTGTGTGTGTGTGTGTGTGTATGTGTGTGTGTGTGTGAGAGAGGGAGAGGAAATTGAAAGGAGAGGGAATAAGAAGAGTGAGAGAAAGGCAGACTGAGAAGGTTAGGAGGGTGTGAGAGACAGGGAGGGAGAGAGAGAGAGAAGGAGGGGGTACGAGTACTTCTCTCAGGTACTCAGAGAAGAAGAGAGTGAGAAGGTTAGGAGGGTGTGAGAGAGAGGGAGGGAGAGAGAGAGAGAGAGAGAGAGAGAAGGAGGGGGTACGAGTACTTCTCTCAGGTACTCAGAGAAGAAGAGAGTGAGAAGGTTAGGAGGGTGTGAGAGAGAGGGAGGGAGAGAGAGGAGGAGGTTTGTAGGGACAGAGGAGGAGAGAATTTGAAAGGGCAGCAGTACCCTCCATGACTGTGCATTCTGACAGAGCCCTCCCCTCCTGTCCACTTGATGAACTGGGTCACATAGTTCACCTCGGGTATGTTGAGGCTGTCGGTCTCCCCAGCGTCGACATCAGCCTCTGGGTCTGGGTCTTCCCCTCAGTAGTGGTGGTGTGACTGGCCCTTCTATTGTCTCCATGCTAACTGCAAACAAAATTCTAGAATTCAGTTTTAGCGCATGAATGCACATTCCACGAAGCATTCCTTCAAGATTCCACCAGGAGGAAGAAGCATCTGAAGTCAACATGGGGACATTTCCATGTCATTGGGTCAAACGGGTCATGGAGTGGATGGCATGCAGACCCTGACAAATGTGTAATGTCATTTCACTTCATGTGTAGTCACAGGAAAGGTTATATTGTGTTCTTTTAGGCTCTTTTCATGACTGATAGATCAGTGATTCAGTCATTTTGATTAAGAATCGATTTAATTAATAGAGAATGATTGAAAATGGATGAAAGATTATGACTGTGGTTATGTTTCTTCAGTCACAGCTCGGATGGTGTCTGAGATTGAGATGGATCCATGCCAAACCATTTGGGGGGGAAACATGGATAGGCAGGGCTGGGTCGGGTGGGGGTGGGGGGGGTGTTCGCAGTTCCATGGCGGAGTGGGTTGGAGATTCCCACTTACAGACCCCCGCGCTTCTCAGGAACAATTAAGGTCTGACGAGCCATGGCCGCTCGCCCCCCCCCCCAGCGTGAGTGTCTCCTATTCTTTCATGTGAGCTTCCTGTCTTGTGGCGCGCCAGGAGACCTGCCGCACGCCGACATCCTGCCAGCACCAGGAAGGTGGATCCGTGCACTTTCACTCAAACTGTTTACTATGCTAGGAGTTCACTCTCTCTCTCTCTCTCTCTCTCTCTCTCTCTCTCTCTCTCTCTCTCTCTCACTCACTCACTCACTCGCTCTCCCTCTCTCTCTCTCACTCACTCACTCACTCACTCACTCACTCACTCTCTCTCTCTCTCTCTCTCACTCACTCACTCACTCACTCACTCACTCACTCACTCACTCACTCTCTCTCACTCACTCACTCACTCACTCACTCACTCACTCACTCACTCACTCACTCTCTCTCACTCACTCACTCACTCACTCACTCTCTCTCTATCTATCCATTTCTCTCTCTCTCTCTCTCCTGCCCTCCCTCTCTCTCTCTCTCTCTCTCACTCACTCACTCCTTCCCTCCCTCTCTCTCTCTCTATCCATTTCTCTCTCTCTCTCCTGCCCTGCCTCTCTCTCTCTCTCTATCGCTCGCTTTCCTTTACTGTATGTTGCTCTTTTGCTCTCTCTTTCTCTGTCTGTTGATCCTCTCACTATCTGTCTATGGCTGTATCTCTGTTCAATATCTCTGTTCAATCTCTTTCTCTCTCTGCAGTCTTTGTTGATCAATTAAAAAAGAGGTGGGTGGGATTGGCGTAGGCGTAGGGTGTCCTCAACACCACCACCACTCCCCCCCCCCCCCTAGCTCACACACACACACACACACACACACACACACACACACACACACACACACACACACACACACACACACACACACACACACACACACACACACACACACAAGCACACACACACTTTTTTCAAATCATTCATTGAGTCCGCGTCCCAGCCTTTGGAGTCACTATGCCGAGACACTGCTCACCCCCCACCCCAGCCCCCTACCCCTGTGCATGCTCCCCAGCACGTACCTGGCCTCTCCTCTTACTCTTGGTTTGGCTCAGGCGTATGCAAACAGCCAGGGCCTTGAGCAAACAGGACAACAGTTCTGCAATCCCATTAACTACATGGGACACTGGAAAGTGTGTTTTTAATTTATGATATTTGTTAATCTATTTATTAATTGTTATGTATTATTATTTAGCTGTGGAAGAAGTCTGTTGCTGCCCCTTACTGTCTCGTTGTCTTTGTGGCAATGACAATAAAGTACTTTGAACTTTGAACCTTGAACTTTGAAGACTGAGGGGTCTATACCAGAGCTGGGAGTGCACAACCGTGTAGCCCTACACGGGGCTAGAACAGGCAAGTTTCGGTATGTACAACCGAACCAGTTCTATGTGGAAAACCCTCCCGGGTTCTGTAAAGTAAGGGGTAAAAGGTTTTCGTCTTAAACCAGAAGGTTGAAGGTTCTATTTCGGGAATACTTAGCAGAACCTTTCAATCACTATTTTGCACTTCTTCTGGTTTACAGTTCAGATTGTGTCATAACTACCTACTGGGGGGGGGTGGGTGGTTCCCTTGTCTTTTAACACCCCATGCATGTGTGCCTTACACAGCTGTGAGGGACATCCAAACCAAGATACTTGAACATGGTTATCTGCAGATAAACCCTCTATAAACCAAAGCGCATGGTAAGTAAATGGAATGGTCAAACACTGAAATGTCATTGCAGGAAAACAAAGGTGCCAAACGGATTTGAACTTTGAGGATAATATTTACCCACACATGGAGTACGATTGGCTGCCCCCTATATTTAACGTACACGTATCAGTAGTACACACTCCAGGAACAGTCTCTCTCTCTCTCTCGCTCTCTCTCTATCTCTGTTTGTGTGTCTGGGCCGCGCAGAGGCATGTAAAGTCTGTCGACCTATGGTATTCCAAACACATGATGTCAGTTCACATGTGTTTAAGCTGTCAAGCGGCGGCCTGCTGGTGATTCTCGGTATTTCTGTGTCATTTGCCAGAAGTGCTGAAATATTCAACGGTTACATCCTTTCTGGATGTTTCGACAGCAGAATGGGATACATTAGATTCCTTATAGAAGGAACAAACTGTAGCCTATGTTTTGCAACTAATCCATTACATGTCAACATGCGCAATGTAAAGTGGCACGCCTAATTCACATCGTTTGTGTGAAACAACGAGTTATTAATTGTCTTAATTATTGACAGCATTTTGATTGGTTTATTCTTTGTGTGCATAACATCTCTCAACCATACTTGTAAACTGGTATGATAAAATATTTGAGAACATTTTTGTGCCATGGTTACAAAACAAGGGCTTGTAGGCTACTATACAAATTAGCACTGACTCCATCTCCACACACCTCAACTATGTTCACTGACATTGTGCTGAGCCCACAGCTTTTGACAGTGTGACGTTTTGTTTGTTTGACTAAAATAATAATAATGAATCGTAAAAAGGTAAATATGTTTAAGGTCACCTTCTCAGAGATGTGGATATCATGATTCAAAGACGTGTCTGGCAGATTCTTTCGCTGCCTTCCTTTCCCAATTAGCAATCCTGGTCTGTCATCAACTCTCTGACGTCGGCCTACTACCCTGTTTGTGAAATCAGTCGAGATTTCCTGCATTTCGGTGTGTGCGTCATGTGTCCTGTCTCTGTGTAATTCCGAAAAGTATTTAAGCGTCGGTTGCTTAGTTTTGATTTCATCTGATTATGTTTTTAGACATCATATCCCTATCCCACTAAGCCACCACAAATGGAATTATGTTGTTTCATGGGACAACATAAGAAGATACTTTACAGGAAGTACTTTTGAGAAGTGACACCTAGTTGGTGGTAGGTTATGCAGACGTGCCAATAATCCATAGCATGAAACCCTGCGCTTTAAGCGTGTTCATCTTTACAGTATAAGTGTCGCAGAACCCAGAACCTCTATCCGGCGCTTAACTATGTGTGTTGAGAGCCAAGGGTCGAGTCTGCGAGTCTAGAGTGTCTCATGGGATGCTGGAGGAGCAAGACTGCCGCCTCTGTCCCACTCTGTATCAACAGACCCCCTGCCTCCAAGCAACCTGTCAACTCGCGTCCAAAAAGAGGGTGGGGGTCTACTGCGCCATCAAAGTAGTAAAAACTCAAGAGACTCATTGAAATCTTTAGAATCTGCTTCTTGGAACCCTTTTTTGTTTGTTTTAATTAACACCGCAAATATTTGGATGGGCTTGTTTTAGAAATTGACAGCGCCAGAGCCAAATAGCACAGATAAGTCAATTGAGGGGGATCACTTATAGAAAACACTTGGAAGGAAGTCACAAGCTTTTTAAAGCCGTTATTTACATGCAGTGGCTCTTGTTTGAAAACAGATATTATTTTGATGACAATGAAAGAATAACAAGGAAGCAGCCCGGATAATCCCCTCAAGACAATGAGATTTTATTTTCATCATCGGTGAAAAAAATAAAAGAAACACCTACCGGATAAGTGCAAACCGGTGACAAATCCATAAAAGAGCTTCGGTTGCAATTAATGGACATAGACGGGGCCAATGGGTGAATCGGAGAGACGCCACTGAGGGACTATGCGGATTCGGTTATGGAGATACCCAGTGAGTAAATCCGTCACCGCCGTATGTTTCACCTGACGCGTACGACTGTCCTTCTTTACCCTCAGATGACTTTAGTGTGTTGATTCTCCAACCAGGTTATCGGACGATTAATGGCGCAGGGACGCGTGTCGGTGTCGCTATCAGCTTCATCGTCTTATCACTTAGTTTGAGTGGAGGTAAATAGTGGTTTTGAGGCTTGCCAAGAAGTGTGATGTAAAGCTCAATAGTTCGCTACTCTGGTGATAACTGTAGCTCCCAGGAACTGAGGATGAACTCTAGTTTACGCGCGCCAGGGGAGAGCGAATCATGGGATTGGATGCAGACAGATTGGATGCACCTAAACTCTTTCGCATCAAGATCTATCATTAAAAAGTCAACATGTTTTCTGTCATGTTTTTAAAAGATGTCGCGTTCGTTTTCGAATGTTTCGCAGTTTTGGTAAGTCCTACTACCTATTACCAGACAATTGTTGTTGCTAACACTGTACTTTTCAAATAGTTTTGAGGGTACATTCATGTAGGCTACATTATTATTTTTACAGTGCTATTATTCCTAGTTTGGTAAACTGCTACTTTGGTTTATCATGCATTTGGACTTTGGGTGGGTGTAATATTTCTACACATCTAAATTTAACTGATTGTTAAAAGCTACATTTACCACTTGCTATGTTTCTCAATGAGAAGTTTGAGTATTACAAATCATTGATCATTTTACGCACTCACTAGATGTGTCTATACTTTCTAAATGCTTGATATCAAGTAACCTAAAGACAGCATACTATGCGTCAGTATGCAGGGTTTATCAGTACAGTTGAAGGCGCGTCTTCTCCAGCCACGAGGTGCACTTTACGCACTATCCCACTCTGAGCGTTATCGGCATATGGGTTCATTCTAGGATAGCCCACTAGAACTGCAGCACTGCCTCCACCGCTAGTTCGTCACTTGCTCTCGGCAGTTGACAATGAGCATTCTATTTAAATCTCAGAATATATATATATGAGAGTTTGAATTTAAAGAGAAATCTAATCCATATGGCATAAAAACTATTTGACGCTTGAGTTTCTGGCCCGAGGTAACGGTTTAACTCATTCATTGAGTGCACGAGAGACGTTGGTTAGCTAGGAGGCTCAACTGTCAAATTCCCTCAGATCATCCTAGTGTGACCTTAGAGTGAGTCATACCACAGCACTGTACGAGATATCCTGTCCTCGTGTGTGATGTGCGCCAGTTTGCATTTACAGAGCAGACTAACCGTGACTCCGCATTTCCACCCCCTCCAAAAAAAAGTGCAGGACGGAGTAATACTTCTATTTGCTGAGTCAGTCCAAAATGGTGTGCTGACAATGCATTTTTTTTTTTTGCATAATTTTCCAGCCATTGACTATGCAGTTAACAGTACAGAAGGCTAGGAAAGTCCAAAGATGACTCTGTTTCAGGGAAATGAGATGTAAGTTCCCATGCAGGATGTGATGTCACTTCAGAATGAGTGGAATGCTGAGCTATGACGAAGGAACAGATAAAGAAGAGTTAGTCCTGGGTGTTGCTTGTGTATGTGTGTGTATGTGGACATGGGTGAGCGAGTGTGAGAAAGTGCTTTTGTGTTAACTCATATGTAGCTCCTTGCCAGAAACAGTGAAAATGGCATTTTATCACACTCTGTCTTTGTTTGGACAGAGGTACTACCTTTCTAGACATACTTGGAAAAAGCCCCCGTCGAGTGATAATCAATAAGGTGTCGGGGCATTTGGCCCACATCCAGGGGCAAAAGCAGAGGTGAGATGTTGGCATGGAGCATTGGCTCCTGGTTGGTCAGTCACTGTTAACTTTGGCCCGGACCCCCTGGCTCATGGACCTGAGGCACGTGGCTGCCCCTGGGCCAACGCAACACCCCCTCACCCGCCTCTCCTGCTTGAGCTGCAGCCGTCCATTTGCCCGCTGGTTAATACAGCTAAGAGGAGGTTGGCATGTGAGAAACTGTATGCCAGTGAACATGAACATGCAATGACAGTTTTCCCATCCTGTGATAAGTTGTTGACATATCTGTTGCTGACCAGTGAATCGTCAGCTTCATGTAACCATTACATTACCATGGTTACCATTCCCATGGAATTTTAGCATCCACATGCTACTTACCTGTCATAGCACCACACTGTTATGACAATAACTGATTATGGTCACATGACACTGAACTCCTTATGAGAGTGTATGACGTCTGAAGTGTTTATGCAATGGCTATGTCGGTCTTATGACCCAGGGTACAGGAGGTAGAGAAGTTGTTTAGTAATCAGAAGGTTGCTAGTTCGATTCCCACTGTCGAAGCGTCCTTGAGCAAGGCACTGAACCCCTAATAGCTCCTGATGAGCAGTGTGCCATCAGTGTAGATGTAATATGTATAAAAACGTGTAAGTCGCTTTGGATAAAAGCGTCTGCTAAATGACTAAATGTAAATGTAAAGTGTTGCCTGGTTTCTGCAGTGATGAAGGTGTGAGAGTGGCAGGATTAGGCTTAAGTGCCATTCTTGGAAAGGACTCAGGAGAGGACGTGCGCTTGGTAACATTCAGCCTGGCAGTACCATGGCCTACGTGACTCTCATACACCCGGACGGCTCTGGAGCCTGCGTGACTGGAGCCTGCGTGACTCCACTACCAACTGCATGAACGAAACAGGTTCTCACATGAGAGCATTGACCAAAAGTAATGAAACAGTTAAATCCACCAAAAAGAACATTGTTGCTTGAAAATGCATGTTAGATGTCTGATGCATTTTCCGCAACAGCGTGTTTAGCAGTTGACCATTAGCTTACAAAATGCATTCTTAGTGCTAACTGGATTGTTTACAGCAGAGAAACTACCCGAGAGGTGATGGTAACAGGGTTACAAAGTGCCTTTACATAAATGGTTTGAGCATGAAAGCACGTTTTTAGACTGTCTTGAAGTATAAGAAAAATATTGAAATTTGAAGTTAAAATGTTCTGTGCCTCTAATCACTACTGATGGCTTTCTAAACATCTCACAGACTTCTATTCAATTCTATTTTTTTAATAATTCAGTTCATGTAACCACTCTTGTCTGGGTTACAAAAGCTAGATTAAGGTTGGTATTTTGTGTAGATAGTACAAAAGTACGTACGTATATAAAAGACTTTTTGTCTTATTGTGGCCCGGCCTATGGGGGACTGACGTCAATGATCCCTCGTCACATGGTCACATGCTCTGATATGTCTGAGGGCCATCCCTGTGTGCTGAAGTTCCAGAGGCATGAAACAGCAACTGTGTGAGACTCCTCACGTCTGATGATGTCGAGATGTTCAGAGAGCCGGAGTGTTTTGTATGCAGCAGACGTTATTTTGCCTAAAGGTCAGGCCAAGTTCAGGGCTAATCCTCACAGGACTGCGCTCCTCCTCAAAGATCAGCGGTAGAGAAGACCGCTGTGGAGATACAGGCAGGCCGAGAGAGGAATGTGAAAAGTTGGAGACAAGACTTCAGCATCCCTGGCAGTCAGACGACGGCGTTTGGGGTTATCTGTTTTGTATGCAACCGTGAATTATTTTGGGTTGAAGTCCGTCTAGCCTGATAACCCTGACCCCTTTCTTGTCCACCAAGGTCAAGGTATTGGCACAGAAATGTGATCTGGAGAGATGACTCTCCTTAAGGTCTAGTTACATTAAATCAAGGCACCACACTCTTGTAAGCACTTGTGTGTCAGACTGCTGTTATTATTTGAGGGATCAGACATCAGCAGATAACTGGTGTTGAGCCTTTGGAACTACTAGCATGGTTATGTACCATACAGCTGTTTGCTTTGGAACTACTAGCATGGTTATGTACCATGCAGCTGTTCGCTTTGCACAATCTTTTTTTTTTTTTTTGCAAATTATTTTTATTGGTTGATAGGTATTGTTTTCTTTTTCATTTTGATAGTACACAATGCCGATATCAATGCATAGAATGTCTTAGCAATGTCAACATCAGAATCATAGGACCTAAAAAACTCATTTGAAACTCATTGTTGAAATTCCGGGTCAATCTGGTTGTTCTTACTGGACATGTAGGAATGTAATCAACAGATATGATCATGAAATCGTAATCATGATCATCAATCATCCGGTCAGCTGAGTAAGTGGAGTAAGAAACACTGGACTAGGCGCTAGATACGCCTCAGTGGCAGTGACAGTGGCAGTGGCAGTTACAGTGACAGTGACAGTGACATTGGCAGTGGCAGTGACAGTGTGACAGTGGCAGTGACAGTGACAGTGGCAGTGACAGTGTGGCAGTGGCAGTGACAGTGACAGTGACAGTGACAGTGACAGTGACAGTGACAGTGGCAGTGACAGTGACAGTGACAGTGTGGCAGTGGCAGTGACAGTGGCAGTGACAGTGGCAGTGACAGTTACAGTGGCAGTGACAGTGTGACAGTGGCAGTGGCAGTGGCAGTGGCAGTAACAGTGACAGTGACAGTGGCAGTGACAGTGACAGTGACAGTGACAGTGACAGTGACAGAGCCTGGCACCTCACATGGATGAAGTGAGGGAAAAAAAAGTGATAGAGAAACCACAGCAAGTAGAGTGGAAAAGAGTATAGGAAGAAGTGAAAGAAGTGGCGATGACTACTTTCCAGTGTGAAACAATGATACAAGTACAATTCAAAAACAGTACAAAAACATCCGAGAGAAAAGCATTGATGTGGATGTGTCTGCTGCCATGCAGTGAAGTGCTACTCCTAACTATTTCTACTCAGGTTATTAATGTTGGATAGGCCTGCACTCTCTCTAAATGATGGTGTTCTTCATCAGTAGATCTATTCTCCACGTAGGGGAACATGCTAACTTGTCAGGGTCCTAAGCACTGATCTATTGCATTTTTCATCAATTAACTGTTTAGGAATAAAACACAGAAATTATATACTGTGTGTGCGTGTGTCACGTGTGTGTGTGATGGTGGTGAAGACGAGGACGGTTTGAGACAGACAGGATGGATATGGGTCAGGTAAATTGAGATTAATCATGGGATGTAGAAAAAAAATATTTTCTGTTCCCCCCTGAGCAACTCTGTGGGTGGTATTTGGATGTGCAGATAAGATTACCAGGTGAACTATATACTGTTTGTGTGTGTGTGTGTGTGTGTGTGTGTGTGTGTGTGTGTATGTGTGTGTGTGTGTGCGTGTATGTGTGATGGTGTGGTATTTGGATGTGCAGATAAGATATCAGTGAGTATCATCAGCTAGAGTGAAATAAGCCAGTGATGAGAGAGCAGAGATGACAGTGACGTGGTGGCTGCCCGACAGAGGGATGCTACAGGGTGCTGCGAAGACATCAGACTCCAGCGATCTCTTATCGCGACTCCCAATGTTATGGCCTCATGTGTTTTGTATGCAGTGGGTATTGTAAAGAGCAGAGGTCAGGATGACAAGGTCAGAGGGGCTGGCACGGGCCCTGTAGTAGTGGTGGTGCTTTGCTTCTGTGCTTGGCCACATATTACTGGTAAGACACGGCAGTCCTACTGCTCTGGAATCTGCCTTTTAAAGGCTTACTATTGACTCCTCAGACATCAGTCTACAGGATCTCTGATAATGGGTGGGGATGTTGTGTCATTACCTGTTTTGTATGCAGTATGGATTATTTTGGGATTAGGTCAAATCAGATAGCTTCCTCTTAGCCCACTGGCTATGGAGACCGCTCCTCGTTGCAACGTCATTCCTTAAAGACATGTTCTTCAGGGATTTAAAGACAAACTTGCGTGTTCTGAAGTCAGTGCTCTTTCCATAGTTCCATAAGACCAGAGGTTTCCACTGCTGGGAAATGTCTTATTATCACTTTGGTAGTCTATTTTTAATATGTACTTAGGTATTAAGGTGGTAAAGTTAAGGTGGAAAAGGCAAATTGCACTGTTACTTTACTGCAATTCTGTTACTGACATATATATATTGCCAGGGCCATATTTTTATAAATGTATATTTAGAGCAAGATTTCTTAAAGGTTTTACCAAGGTGTGTGCTTTTCAAGGTGTGAGAGTGAAGGTTAGCAGTTTTTAATAACATTCTCACATGAAGGCGAGATAAACCTACCTGTCAATCACATTAGTTGACAGCATGTCATGAAATATATTGCTAGAATACCAGCGCTCGGACTGAGCCAACTGGGCTGTTTTTGCAATACAAGTCTGTTGGCTCTTAGCTAGTTGGTTGTTAGCTAGCCGGCTCTCTATTTTTAGGCAAAAGCTGTCGTTACTGTCTCTTTATAAATCAGGCTGTTCTGCATCAGATTAGCACATATGCCCTACTGCTGGGTAATACATGAGAACTTTCACCTGCGTACCATGGATCGAGGAAAAATCAATACTTCTTCAAAAAGAGTGAATGAGTTTATAAGTGAAATGTCATGTGTCAAGTAGTTATATTTTAACCTCGAATTCTAAAACACCCTCATTACATCATCTATAGTCTAACAATATTTCAACAATAGGCTGCTTTTAAAGTTTTAATGCTTATTTTGTGTGAGACATTAATGCGTGCGGTCTGTTGCGGTTTCCTACACCAGATCATTGTGAATTGTCCTTGTATCATTGTGTCACACTGGAAAGTAGTTATCTCCACTTCTTTAACTTATTCTTATACTCTTTTCCACTCTGCTTTCTGTCCTTCCTCTATATCTCTCTTTTTCTCACTCTCTCCCTTCTTCCTGTTTTCCCCTCTCTCTCTGTTACTGTCTCTGCCTCTCTATCCATCTCTCTTTCTCTCTCCCTCTATCCCTCTCTTCCTCTCCATCCCTCTCTTCCTCTATCCCTCTCTTCCTCTCCATCCCTCTCTTCCTCTCCATCCCTCTCTTCCTCTCCATCCCTCTCTCTCTCTCCATCCCTCTCTCTCTGTTACTGTCTCTGCCTCTCTATCCCTCTCTCTCTCTCCATCCCTCTCTTCCTCTCCATCCCTCTCTCTCTCCATCCCTCTCTCTCTGTTACTGTCTCTGCCTCTCTATCCCTCTCTCCCTCTCCATCCCTCTCTCTCTCTCCATCCCTCTCTCCCTCTCCATCCCTCTCTCTCTCTCCATCCCTCTCTCTCTCTATCCCTCTCTCTCTCTCCATCCCTCTCTCTCTCCATCCCTCTGTGTCTCTCAGGACTGTTTACCGTGCTGCTGATGGTATTGGAGTGGACCAGTCCAGGACTGCCCTCTCCTCTGTGGCCCATCTGTGACCTCCGTGCCCTCGACCACTTCATCAAGAAGGCACAAGAGGCTGAGGCCGCCATGGTGAGACACACACACACACACACAAACACACGCCAAACACACGCACGCACGCACGCACACACTCACACACACACACACACACACACACACACACACGCATGCACGCACGCACACACACACGCATGCACGCACGCACGCACTCACACACACACACACAAGAACACACACACGAACACACACACACACACGCACGAACACACACACACGCGCACGCACACATGCACACACACACACACACACACACACACACACTCACATACACACCAACACATGCATGCACAAACACACGCACGCACGAACACACACACACACAAGAACACACTCACGAACACACACACACACACGCACGCACACACACAGACACAAACCCACACACACACACACTCACATACACACACACACGCATGCACGCATGCACACACACACACACACACACACACACACACACACACACTCACACACACACACACACACGCACACACGCACTCACGCACTCACGCACGCAAGCACACACACACACGTTCTCACAACGAGAGAGAGTGACAAAGGAGGCCGATTTAGTAAAATGCAATCTGCACTCTCACACCCACAACCTAACATTACCTAACTACCCCAAACTGCCCCCCTGCTTTCTGTAGAGGAGCTGCAAGGAAGAGTGCCTCCTCTCCGTGCCCCTGGCGGTGCCTCAGCCCAGTGTCGACTACAGCGCCTGGAGGAAGAAGGATGTAAGTAGGGACCTGCGACTTGGCTTCTGTATTATCAACACTCAATTCACTTCAGTTCAATTTGATTCAGTTCAATTCACTTCAGTTCAATTTGATTCAGTTCAATTCACTTCAGTTCAATTTGATTCAGTTCAATTCACTTCGGTTCAATTCAATTCAATTTAAAGGCAAAGGAGTGTGTGAACTGTCTTGCTACTTGAATAAGTGCTGAATTTTGTACCCATTGTGTGTATGCATGTGTGTGTGTGTGTGTGTGTGTGAGTGCATGTGTTTGTGTGAATGCATGTGTCCCTGTGTGTGTGTGTGTGTGTGTGTGTGTGTTTGTGTATGTGTGAATGCATGTGTGTGTGTGTGTGTGTGTGTGTGTGTGTGTGAATGCATGTTTGAATGCATGTGTGTGTGTGTGTGTGTGTGTGTGTGTGTGTGTGTGTGTGTGTGTGTGTGTGTGTGTGTGTGTGAATGCATGTTTGAATGCATGTGTGTGTGTGTGTGTGTGTGTGTGTGTGTGTGTGTGTGTGTGTGTGTATGTGTGTAGTCACAGCAGCAGGCCCAGGAGGTGCAGTCAGGCCTGTGGCTGTTGTCTCAAGCCCTGCAGTCTCTGAAAGCCTCCATCAGCAACGCGGCGCTACACTCCCACATAGACAACAGCCTGGGCAACATCATCAGCATCGGACAGGTGCTGCGAAGTCTCAGCTTCCCGGTGAGTGCTGCTGGGTCCTAGTGTGTGCTGGTTTTAGGTACAGTCTGCAGGGGGGGAGCCATGAATGGGTCGGAATGCCCATGGGGACCTGGGTTCAAGTCCAGCTCGCGGCCATTTCCCAATCCCTCTCCCGATATCTCTCCAGCTTGCTTTCTGTCTCTCTCTACTGTCCTGTCTGATTAAATGCATAAAAAGCCCAAAAATAAATCTTTAAAAAAAAATAAAAAAGGGCACAACTTCGGGTCTAATTCTTCTCATTCTAAAAGAACACTTAGATGCACGTAACTCATACACATGTACGCCTATGCACAAACACCTCTCACCCGCACACACACACAAGTATACGCCCACATAAACACACACACAGATGCATGCACGAAACGCACACACAGCAAATTCTTGGAAAGTCTCAACTCCAGAAATGCAGTGCAATACCTGTAAATACCTGTGTGTGTGTGTGTGTGTGTGTGTGTGTGTTCTGATTTTAGCAGGGTTAGCTGGGGCAATCAGCAGACAAACATGCCCTCCAGAATAAACTCAGCTTTATTCCTTTGCCAGACACACACACACCCACACACACACACACCCACACACACACACACACACACACACACACACACACACACACACACACACCACACCCACACACACACACACACTAACAGGCCAGCGGCACTCAGTCTGGAATAGTGCCTCAGCTCAAATATGTGTTTTTGCAATTTTAGATTGTTTTATAAACTCTGTGTATATGTGTGCGTGTGAGCGCATGTGTGTTTGAGAGGGAACGAGAGAGTGGGAGACACAGACACAGACACAGACACAGTCACAGACACAGACACAGACACAGACACAGACACAGACACAGACACAGACACAGACACAGACACAGACACATAATTCTTTCCTGGCTTTAGTGTTCCAGAGAAAGCTTATGTAATGTATCCACCCATGTAGGCAGTAAATGCATGCTCATTTATTACATGCATGCTGTGCTAAGCTAACCAGCTGCTATTTAGAGTGCAGATCAATAGTCTATAGCTCTGCAATGCCTTTTGTTTGAAGACTACTCCTGAAATTGTCAATAAACAGTAAAACATTAGAAACAGGCACCCCAAGGCATACGATGCATACGATGTTAAATGAATTGTACTTCATTGACTGCTGTTGTTAACTGTTATTATGTTATTTATGCAGATGTATAAATCTGCGGCCTCGGTGGCTACGGCCAAACACCACCCGTGGGATTATCCCTTACCTCCCCCACTCCCACTCGTGCTATATTGCTTAATTGACTGCTGTTGTTAACTGTTATTATGTTATTTCTACAGGAGTACACCCCCACAGGAGCTGGCTTCAGGCATCCAAGGCATACGATGCATACGATGTTAAATGAACATCATTGACTGCTGTTATTATGTTATTTCTACAGGAGTACACCCCCACAGGAGCTGGCTTCAGGCATCCAAGGCATACGATGCATACGATGTTAAATGTACCTCATTGACTGCTGTTGTTAACTGTTATTATGTCATTTCTACAGGAGTACACCCCCACAGGAGCTGGCTCACCCCCCCAGGACACGTGGCGTGTATCTTCGGCCTCTACACTCTTCCAGGTCCACTTCAACTTCCTGCGAGGGAAGGTCCGCCTCCTGATATCCCATGCGCCAGTCTGCCAACAAGCCGTCAGCTGATTGGGTGCCAGCGTGGACCAGGGCCAAGCTGATTGGAGCAGCCTGTGTCAAGGGGGTGGTACGTGGGACCAGGGAGGTTGCTGGTTGGACAGGACTCAGGGCGCTTTTGTCTGCTCAGAGACATGGACAGACTTTTTTTAACCACGGGACGGGGCATGTGTCTCTCTGTATGGCGTGGAAAGACTTTACGCACTGCGTGCGTGTGTGTGTATGTGTGTGTGTGTGTGTGTGTGTCTCACCATGGAGGCCTCTGCCTTGTGCCTTCTTTATGAAGTGGTCGAGGGCACGGAGGTCACAATGGAGGGAGGGCCGTCCTGGACTGGTCCACTCCAATACCATCAGAGGGAAAACAGGAAGGGAGGAGAAGTAGGAATACTTGATCTCTGTGTGAGATTTCTCTTATGGGCAGATATGTTCATTTGCCAGGCCCACCAGCCAGCCATCCATTGCCACAAGCCCTCCCTGCTCCATGCACCGTCCATCATATACACTGTATACTGGAATGCACTGTTTAACCCGTACCTTCGTCAATCAGAGACAGCCAGCCAATCCCCAGCTGGGAAGATGGACTGCCAATCAGAGACAGCCAGCCAATCCCCAGCTGGGAAGATGGACTGCCAATCAGAGACAGCCAGCCAATCCCCAGCTGGGAAGATGGACTGCCAATCAGAGACAGCCAGCCAATCCCCAGCTGGGAAGATGGACTGCCAATCAAACCCCACCCACTCTGTACTGTTACTTCAGTTTGGATGTTAAATGAATTGTACTTCATTGACTGCTGTTGTTAACTGTTATTATGTTATTTATACAGATGTATGTTTCTAATAGTCATGAATATAGAAAGGGCTTAATGCTCAATGCCTTTCTCGTGTAGTATAAACCAGGGCGCTTTGTGTGCTCTGGTAGATGTGTATGATGTCACTACGCTGCTACGTACCTGGAGTGAGTGTGTAAGACAGCAGAACTTTAAGTGTGTGTCATCTCGGGAACTCAGCGCTGACGACAGATGTTGAAAAGGCAACGGGAGGTCACCTCGGGTGAAGGAGGACAAGAGAGAGTTCAGGAGAGTGTGAGAGGAAGAGAGAGACACGTGGAAAATGTGTGTGAGAGGCATGTGTAGCACCGAGTGAATGTGTGTGTGTGTGTGTGTGAGAGGAGTGTGTGCAGCACAGAGTGAATGTGTGTGTGTGTGTGTGTTTGTGTGAGAGGAATGTGTGAAGCACAAAGTGAATGTGTGTGTGTGTGTGTGTGAGAGGAGTGTGTGCAGCACAGAGTGAATGTGTGTGTGTGTGTGTTGTGTGAGAGGAATGTGTGAAGCACAAAGTGAATGTGTGTGTGTGTGTGTGAGAGGAGTGTGTGCAGCACAGAGTGAATGTGTGTGTGTGTGTATGTGTGTGTGAGAGGAATGTGTGGAGCACAAAGTGAATGTGTGTGTGTGTGTGAGAGAGAAAGGGAGAGCCAGAGATACTGTGATGGAAAGCATGGAGGGTCTACGTGAGAAGAGCTAACCCCCTTCGTCAGTTATCGGTCGACACGGCTGCCTCAGGCATGCGGGAAAGCTATGACACCGCTTGACGCAGATAGCACCGGGGCCAGAATAAATACTGATTGCACATCCTTACTCTCACACGAGTAGTTTTAGAATTAGTCTTGAATCCCCCTCTTTCTCACAGTCTTCCGAGGGTTTTAGCTTAGGAATGTTTGGTTCATTAACAAGGACGAATGTGTTTTGTCGTTTGTTTATGCTTGTGTGTGAAGACGGTTTTGTTTGCACTGTTAATTTTTACTGTGTGGTTCTTTGTTTTTTCCTTGTTGTTGTTATTATTATTGTTTTTTAAGTGGCCATCAGTCACCCAGCAAATATTTGGGAAGGAAGTTTGTAAATGTCATTTCCTGTTTGTAGTGTTGTTTGCTCCCTAAATCACCATGCCAATTTGGTATTTAAAAGAAAAATATTATTCTTAGATAAAAAAAGACTCCTGAAAACACGCAGAGGACATTTTTGTGTGTGATAAGTGCTTCATGTTGTTCTTTTTGAGGGGTTGTGAGAAAACGCTCAGTTAGGGGTCAGCCTCAAAGCACCAGCGGACCCAGCGACCCCTGATCAGGGGTCAACCTCAAAGCACCTGCTCCCACGGACCCAGAGACGCCTGATCAGGCGCAGGTCCACCATTGAACAGTCCAGAAACTTCTGGAATGATGGGACAGCTTTACCTCCTTTCCTTTTGTAAAGGATGGTCCAGTGTACCCTACGCTAAAGGTGAAGAAGGAAACACTGAAGCACCTTCACTTAGCATTTACAGAAGTTGACAAGCTTTCATTATGGCTGCCACTTTCGGTTCATTCCACTCACTTTTGGAACCTTCCTAGGCAAAAAAAAGACGGTTCGACCGCAGCCGGTGTTTCTGATGGCACAGGTTCACACTGGCACCTTGTGGACACACTATACTATATCAGACCACTTAGAGTTACAGGCGCCTTAGTTGGAGCGAACCATACACTATTCCAGCTTATCAACACGTTGCTTCAGGAGCACGGAGAGGAGGGCTGTCATTTGATCGGCTGCTGACCTCAAACATCAACAACTTTTCACCAGAATCTCAGACTGTAGCTTTAACCTGCCCACCTCGTCATCAGTGAGGGTAAATTAGGTGCACACATTTATATTGTTCATAGATCATGTATATATTTCAAATTCATCCACCTCAAAAAGTACATCACACAAAAGTCTGCATATAAAATGTAATTAAATTAATTAACATTAAAGGAGGATATAGTCACAAACACATTTTCACCAACAGCCTTGCTCAACACCACTGTGTGTTGACGTCAAATTATGGCTCTTCAAAATAAAATAAAAAAACATAAAAAAAAAAAAAACATATTTGCAGTCACATACAACCTTAATAATCCTGATGGGTTCATGACTTCTGAGTTTAAACAAAAGATTTCTCCAGTTGGTCATGACAACTGAGCTTATGACCTTTTCCTTTCAGAGAACCAACCATGAGCACAGCAACAGCTGTTGAATCAGTTACTGTGGCATTATCCTTGCAGACAAAACGACCTGGATGATGTCAGAGCAATTGATGTGGTCCTCAAAACACTAGGCTTCTGTCAATCCATATAATACTTTTCAAATGTTAAAAACAAAAAATACAGAAGGCGACTCGCTCTCATCACAGTGTACATATGGTTTAACGCATGCAAATGTTCAAGGATGTTCATGGTTGTGTTCAAAGTTGTTTGATGAATGAATGTTAATGTTACTAGGGAGCAATGCACTGCGTTTAGCACAGTTGCTGCAGTAGACCAGTTGACTTCTAACGGCGGCACTTATCCCTGAGGGTCTGGGTAGAAGACTTTAATGTGGATGGCCGAATTGTTCCGAGTACGCGTGAGGGGCTCGCCGGCTTCGTCCGGGTCCTCTGGCTCCAGGTCATCGACCAGCTCGACGGTGGAAGTGTTTGCGGCGATCTGCAGCGTCCACTGACTGCTCGCCTGGAGCTGCAGCGCGATGTTGATGGCCCGGTTGATGGCCAGACCGAGTCCGTGAATGCAGATCTCCCGGTGGCCACCGGTGCCACCGCCATCCAGCAGCTTCTGGCATCGGGCGAGCTGTGCTTTGAAGTCCGTCTTCATGTTGACGTACACGTCATTGCGCCGCTTTGGCAGCTTCCGAGGCAGGCGTTTGCGGAGGGTATATTCCACGGGGTCCATCTCAACCGCCATGGATCCTTCCGAGGGAATGCCGACGGGGGTTTGGGGTACCGGAGCTGGGCTGCGAGGCTCTGCCATCTTTTCAGGTGGCGGAGTGGTCAGGGGCACGCAGCGAAGAACAGAACTGTATGAGACATGAGATGTAATTAACAATACATCAGCGGAAGGAAAGCATAGTAAAAAAAAACAAAAAACTAGTAGACTAGTAGCTGGTCAAGGAATACACTAACTGAAGTAAATATAGTGGGGACCAGTTGAAGAACAATACATGTATTCCGTCTCACAATGTGTCAGGTTGACGCTACAGAACTCACATCAGTATTTTGCATCGTCTACCAGCAGATGGAAGGCACAGTGACCGTGGCAATGACGGAATGTGTTACAGGCTACGTCGGTATGTGGGTGAGCCATGTCCATACCACAGTTCACACCAGTAGCTGACCCCAATCATTCAAATTCATTAGCAGTCTACCGGACTAGAAAACAAGACCACCTTTGACTGGGCGAATACACCGACACTACCTTACCCTATAATTGCTACTGTTCCACTCAGAAGAGACTCGAGACCCCTTATATTAGTTACAGGCATACAGTCCTATTACTAGTATGAAAGGTCCGGTTACCTGTGGTTGAAACGTCGTCCAGCGTCGTACCAACAGACCTCTCTTCTTATGATGTTCACAACAGCCTTATTTTTGCTTGTAGTTGGCTACCTAATGTTGGACCACGAGTCCTACTTTGCGTTAACAGAGCGGCAAGGAGGACACACTAACCAGCTGGCAAGGGTTAGCGAAAGACAGGTAGCGCTTACTGGCAGCTCGACTTCTTTGGCAGTTTGATATGAACGGATATAAATTACAGACAGCAAGAAGAAAGTCACAAACACGCGAAAAAACAGCTAACAGACGACGGGTTTCGTCTAACGAGGCAGAGGATTTGACGTAAATGTATAACCGCTATTGATCTAGTAGCGCCACCAAGGGGACTGGAGTGAACTAGACTGCAGTTTACATAGTATGTATGTATGCGTGTGTTTATCGTGTAATTTGCTAAGGAGATCAAAGAAATGTATCTAAGAAACCAGGCCTAAATGGAGTTTTAAATGAAAAGCATTTCTTTGATACCACTTCTTTGGTTAGCTTTAGTGACCCACCATGAAACTATTTCATTTTGTGATTCACAAATAAATGTGAAGCGATTCACAAATGTATTTCCTGACACACATATAAATGCCACCTTATTCACAAATGTAAAAGTGTATTTATTTACAGACCAACAGAGGTGCAATTTCAAACCGCTCTCCATTCGTTAACATTCCTGCATTTATTTGTGAACCCCCCTAGCCTGGTGACACCAGCCTACGTATTTCCGCCTGAATTGAGTTCAAGCTCATACTCAGTCTGGCCCAACCCCATTGACAATCGTCTCCAGAACTCAAAATTTTGCAGGACCAATCAGCGAACAGTTCAGAGCTGTGACGCAAAACTCGCCTTGGAGAAAAAGACACGAAAAGCTATCGGAAAAGTTGTCTCAACTCTCGAGAACATCAGAAAATTAAAAGGAGAACAAGAGTATTTTCTTGTAAGTTTTATGATTGGAAAGGACGTCGTAGCTCTTCTCTCAACTGGCTTTGGGAAGAGTTTAATCTACCGAATGCTTACTAAACGTTGCTGATTGGTTAAGGGAACTCCAATGATTTTAAACCTCAAGATAAGCACCCGCCGATCTCGGAAACCAAAATGCATTGGGTTGGCCCAGACTGAAAGACGGAATGAAATGGAGTCACAGGCTGGTAATGGCCAGGCTAGAACCCCCCCCCCCAGAGGTGGTTTGATTCACAAATACATTATTTTTCGAAAGGACATTCTCTGCATCCTATCAAATGTCTCTTACAATTTCAGCCAATCCCATGAATGTAAATTCAAACGTATGAACGAATGTGAACACACTGTGTTACATCTGCAGTGTCCTCTCATGTGAAATACTGCACCATAATGCATATCTTTTGATGACACTTTTTAATAATAATATATAACACTATAATGCATACAACATTAGCATATCTTTTGATGACTCTTTTTTTTTTAAGGTTTCCATGGTAATAATAGGCCAACAGGTGGACCACTTGTGTGCAGAGTGAAGTACTAGACAAAGTGTGTGTGTGTGTTTTAATCAAGATACTTTTATTATTAATTTTTCTTCATCCAAACAGAGTCAAAAAAGAAAACGGACAATGTAGCATAGCAAACAAGGAAGAAGCCGTACAGACCTTTGCACAAGAATGAGAGCTACTATTGCATCTTTTCTTTCCTTAACTCCTTAGTCTTAAGGTGAGCTACTGAAAGCCGACATAAGCCTAATAGTTTTCCCAGAATAATAATAATAATAATAATAAAACAAACAAACAAACGCAATGTGCTTAAGTCCTTAGCGGTAACTTGTTCTACATGTTACTATCAGGCTACAGTTTTAAATCTAAAGAAAAGACCAAGATTCAGACCAGATCCTGGCCTCAGTGTTGGCTGCTTCCAGGTGATGACTTCCTGGAGACTACTGGGCATATATGAGCTTTGACCGACAGTAAAACAGGCGGTGTTGTCATAAATAAAACAGCCGTCTATCAATTTGGTCCTCGCTGCTGTTCCTACACAGATACCAAACATAATTTCCCAAATGTTCAGAAAAACACATGGATGTAGGTGCAATGCATTTCATGTCTACAGTGCTTTCCCACCTGCCAATACTCCTCACCTCAAGAGATCTGCCCTTCATAGCAATGCTGACAAGAAACATTAAAAAAACGTTAAAAAAACGTTTAGTGACTGTCAGACAGAAGAGAAAGACTGAGCCTTTGACTACGAAGGGACATGGCGTGTGTGTCTTTAAAAAATTGCATATGTAGAAAACCTGACGAGAACTTAACAGATGCTTCTAGATTTGTGGGTGGTGTTGTGTTACTGAAATACACCTTGGGGTACCCTAGAGTGGCAATAGATGACATATTTTGAAAGCTTTACGCTAACATCTGACGTGGTTCAAACTCTGATCCAGTTGATTAAAGCCTGTCGACACAACGTGTGTGTTCAAGTGTGTGTATTCGGTGTAAAAAGTGTAGAAAATCTCGACTTGGAAAAGACTATACTGTATAGCTCTTTGGCTTGGAAGTGGGATTCCATAGACCTGCTATTGTCTCATTGCATTTCCTGAGTGAGTCAACAGGAATAATGGGGGAAAATTTGTGTCTATGGTGAGAGTGGAAGGTTGAGAAGTGTAGTGTGGAGGTCAGGATTGGAGTGCGCTTTTGGAAGGCGAGGGGGGAGGGGGGTTGGTGTCTAATACTGCCCTCTGATTGGAGGAGAGTGTTGCCGCTGATGAGAGGCGTGGGCCAATGGGGCGGCACTTAGGTCATGAGGAGGCGGTGCACCTGCTGCAGCTGCTGGTGTGATAGGACGAGGCTGTGGGTGCGCTCTTGGCCGCGAGCGCACGGGATCAACACCTTCCCTACCAGCACCGTGCCACTCTTACTCTCCTCCTTCGCCTGGAGTGAGGGAGGGACAGAGAGAGAGGGAGTGAGGGAGGGAGAGAGAGATAGAGAGAGGGAGAGAGGGGGGTTACAGAGGAAGAGAGAGAGAGAGGGAGAGAGTGAGAGAGGGTGAGAGGGAGGGAGGGAGAGAGAGAGGGAGGGAGGGAGAGAGAGAGGGAGAGAGAGAGAGAGAGAGAAAGAGAGATAGAGAGAGGGACAGAGAGAGAGAGAAAGAGAGAGAGAGAGAGACACAGAGGGAGTAGAGAGGAGAGAGAGGTACAAAGGAAGAGAGAGAGAGAGAGGGGGTAGAGAGGAAGAGAGAAAAAGCGTGGGACAGAGGGAGTAGAGATGAAAGAGAGGAGAGAGATAGAGAGAGAGGGACAGAGAGAGAGAGAAAGAGAGAGAGACAGAGGGAGTAGAGAGGAGAGAGAGGTACAAAGGAAGAGAGAGAGAGAGAGAGAGAGGGGGTAGAGAGGAAGAGAGAAAAAGCGTGGGACAGAGGGAGTAGAGATGAAAGAGAGGAGAGAGATAGAGAGAGAGGGACAGAGAGAGAGAGAAAGAGAGAGAGACAGAGGGAGTAGAGAGGAGAGAGAGGTACAAAGGAAGAGAGAGAGAGAGAGAGAGAGGGGGTAGAGAGGAAGAGAGAAAAAGCGTGGGACAGAGGGAGTAGAGATGAAAGAGAGGAGAGAGGAAAAGAGAGGAACAAAATAGAACAAAATAAACATAAAAGAGAAAGAGAGGGTGTTAATCCTGGAGGAAGAACAGTGGACAGGGTTGATATCTGGTTGGGGTATGTAATGGAGGAAGGCACCAATAAAGGTTTTACATGTCAAGATCCTCAACCTATTTATGTGACCGATCTAGCCAGTACTGAATTGGCCTCCATGCTTCACATGACAGCTTATATGTTTGAGTAGAGGTGTGTCTGTGTGTGTGTGTGTGTGTGTGTGTGTGTGTGTGTGTGTGTGTGTGTGTGTGTGTGTTTTTTCAACGTTTCATCACTCACCTTGACGAAGGGGGAGGAGGGGAAAGTGGCAAAATCAGAGGGTACCCGAGCCCCTGGTTGCTGGGATACAACATGCTCTGCCACCTCTCCCTGAGAGAGGATGAAGAGAGAGAGAAAGTGAGAGAGCGAGAGAGCAATAGAGAGATGATGAAGAGAGAGAGAGAAAGTGAGAGAGCGATAGAGAGAGACAAATGTGAAGAACATAACATACACACAATGATTGAAATTGTTTCCAGTAATGTGAAGTACTTCTTTAGGAACATACAGTACTCATGCTTTTGGTGATACCTGTTAAAGTAATACCCCTCTTAGAGTCTGTGTGTGTGTGTGTGTGTGTGTGTGTGTGTGTGTGTGTGTGGATGTTCGTGTGTGTGTGTGTGTGTGTGTGTGTGTGTGTGGATGTTCATGTGTGTGTGTGTGTGTGTGTGTGTGTGTGTGTGTGTGTGTGTGTGTGTGTGTGTGTGTGTGTGTGTGTGTGTGTGTGTGTGGATGTTCGTGTGTGTGTGCGAGTGTGAATGTTCGTGTGTCAAGGCATGTCTCACCTTGAGTTTGTCCAGGGCATCGCTTAGGGACTGTAGCCGAGCCGTCTGCTCCATCAACTGGGCACTGGGACTGACTGTGACACACACACAAGCAATATAGTAATTTATACATCGTTTATTATGCACCCATGACAATGACACACACACTAAGAGAGCAATATCAAAGCATGGGCGATGAATCAACATGGACATACATAAACACACACACACACAGAGACACACACACAGAAACACACACACGCACACACACACACACCTGAGGTTTTTCCGGTGATGTCCACCACCCTGACCTCGGCACTCATCTTGAGCAGGTTGCTG
>NC_137919.1:2833841-2836341 GCF_963457725.1 Sprattus sprattus
CACCACAAGTATTGATTTGATCCCTATTTGTTTAAATTAACTCTGCTGATATAAATATATTCATGTGTGTGTGTGTGTGTGTGTATGTGTGTATGTGTGACCTGTTCCTTCAGCGAATCTATAGTGTGTGTGTGTGTGTGTGTGTGTGTGTGTGTGTCTGACCTGTTCCTTCAGCTCATCTATGGTGTGTGTGTGTGTGTGTCTGACTTGTTCCTTCCGCTCATCTATGGTGTGTGTGTGTGTGTGTGTGTGTGAGTGTGTGTGTGTGTGTCTGACCTGTTCCTTCAGCTCATCTATGGTGTGTGTGTGTGTGTGTCTGACTTGTTCCTTCCGCTCATCTATGGTGTGTGTGTGTGTGTGTGTGTGAGTGTGTGTGTGTGTGTCTGACCTGTTCCTTCAGCTCATCTATGGTGTGTGTGTGTGTGTGTGTGTGTGTGTGTGTGTATCTGACCTGTTCCTTCAGCTCATCTATGGTAGCCTCGGCGTGCTTCATCTCCTCCACCAGTTTGTCCTTCTGGGTGCGTAGAGTCTCCAGCTCCGTGTTCTTCTTCTCCGTCTGCCTCTGGAGCTTCACGTGCTCCTGCTTCTCAGAGGTGGACAGGTCACGCATCCTACACACACACACACACACACAGGAGAGCACTTTATCATGGGTCTATGGTGCTACAAAGAGCCAACACGCACACACACATCTATCCTAGGGTATGACATGATCTGCTGTTCTTGGAATCTGTCTGTCTCTCCCTCAGACACACACACACACAGACACAGACACAGACACAGACACAGACTCTCACACACACACACACACACACACACACACACACACACACACACGAGTAGTTCCTCACCTGACCAGAGCATCCTTCAGCCTGCTGTTCTGTTCCTCCAGCTGTTTGGTTTGGTAACTGGAAGCAGCACCGTCAGAGCCTAGGATAGGGAGTGAGGAAGAGTGTGAAAGTGTGTGTGTATAAGTGTGTGAGTGTGTAAGAGTGTGTATAAGTGTGTGAAAGTGTGTGAAGAGTGGAGGTTGATGGCTCATATTTCGAGCGCTGTGATTGCAAGGAGGTTTGTGTCCATGTCATGTTTAAACTAGTGCTGTCAGTTTAACGCGTTATTAACGGTTCATTTTTTTATCGCGCGATTAACGCATTTTTTTAGATTAACGTTCTTTTTGCCTTCCCAAACTGTGTAGTAGGCTAACGTCACGTTTGAGTGAATGATGAGCGCGATACGGCGAAATGGATGATAAAACATTGCTTAAAGCAAGCCAATCCACTTTTCCATGTTGATAAGAGCATTAAAATAAAATAAAAATGATGGAAAAAAAATATTGAATGGACATTTAGAATAGAAAAAATTTGCGATCGCGATTAATTTTGATTAATTTAATCGCGATTCATTTTGAGTTAACTATGACAAAATTGCGATTAATCGCGATTAAATATTTTAATCGTTTGACAGCACTAGTTTAAACCATCAACAAGTGTTTGTATTCACTCTGCTCCAATGTAATATGTGTGTGTACCTTTCTCCTCAATCTCATCCTAGAGGATCTCCAGGTCTCTGGTGTAAATGAGTGCGTGTGTGTGTGTGTGTGTGTGTGTGTGTGTGTGTGTGTGTGTGTGTGTGTGTGTGTGTGTGTGTGTGTGTGTGTACCTTTCTCCTCGATCTCGTGCTTGAGGATCTCCAGGTCTCTGGTGTAAATGAGTGTGTGTGTGTGTGTGTGTGTGTGTGTGTGTGTGTGTGTGTGTGTGTGTGTGTGTGTGTGTGTGTGTGTGTGTGTGTGTGTGTGTGTGTACCTTTCTCCTCGATCTCATGCTTGAGTATCTCCAGATCCATGGTGAGCTCCTCCACTTTCTCCTTGAGGCTCTCCACCTCCTGCTGCATGGACTCCGCCCTCTCCTCCGCCATCTCCTTGTCCAGCGTGGCCATCTCAATGGCGTCTGCCGTGTCCGCCATCTCCTCCATGTAGTGGTCCTTTGCCTCCAGGGCATCCCGTGCATCCTGTAGAGAGAGGAGAGAGAGAGAGAGAGAGAGAGAGAGAGAGCGAGAGAGAGAGAGAGAGAGAGGGAGAGAGAGGGAGAGAGAGAGAGAGGGAGAGAGAGAGAGGGAGAGAGAGGGAGAGAGAAAGAGAGAGAGAGAATGAGAGAAACTTTACTAAAAAGAGTCTTTTGCGCCATCACACAGAAGCTAACAAAGGTTCCAGGAAATGCTTCTGTTACATGGTGCTGCCTTTGGTGTGTGTATATGTGCGTGTGTTTGTCTGTGTGTCTGTGTCTGTCTGTGTGTCTGTCTGTGTGTCTGTCTGTCTGTGTGTCTGTCTGTGTGTCTGTCTGTGTGTCTGTCTGTGTGTCTGTCTGTGTGTCTGTGTGTCTGTCTGTCTGTGTGTCTGTCTGTCTGTGTGTCTGTCTGTCTGTCTGTGTCTGTCTGTCTGTGTCTGTCTGTGTGTCTGTCTGTCTGTGTGTCTGTCTGTGTGTCTGTCTGTGTGTCTGTCTGT
>NC_137919.1:2841341-2873841 GCF_963457725.1 Sprattus sprattus
GTGTTCTAAATCCTACAGGGGACCAATAGTATACACTGTAAGGGAGAGGTAAGGAATATGGAGTCTGTGTTATACACTGTAAGGGAGAGGTAAGGATGGGGGAGACTGTGTTATACACTGTAAGGGAGAGGTACGGATGGGGGAGCCTGTGTTATACACTGTAAGGGAGAGGTATGGAATATGGAGCCTGTGTTATACACTGTAAGGGAGAGGTAAGGATGGGTGAGTCTGTGTTATACACTGTAAGGGAGAGGTAAGGATGATGGAGTCTGTGTTATACACTGTAAGGGAGAGGTAAGGATGGGGGAGTCTGTGTTATATTATCTTCTGATGTGTTGCTTTCATTTGTATTGGAGAACACTGACTGCATTCAAATAAAACCGTATCTTCATGTCTGACGTGATTTCACAACCAGCTCAAGACAATGACCATGAAAAGGGACAAAGACTGCCAGCGATTCAAGAACACAACCTTAAGCTGAACATGACAAACTCATAACTCCAGGGGGCGAAAGAAATGAGAAAGACACAGCATCCAATGGAGCGAACTGAACTAAAGTGATGGCATGTGTAAGACAACGTGACCCTTCGGGGAACTTAAAAGGACGAAAAAAGTAACGAGGAACAGGACAGCCATGAACACCATCACACAAGACAACCACAGGTTGTAGAGCATCCATCTTAACAAAAGTGAAACCAAGAGGTGAGAAGTTTTTCAAGGCATGAGCACATGAGAGAAGAAAGAATGTGTATGAAACCGCTTGAAGCCAAGACCCGAATACAGAGAAGTGCACACACACACACACACAGATTTAAGATACGGGTACCTTCCTAACTGATGGCGTCTTTTGTCCGCATGGGCAAGAGAAAATTAACAGGAGACACAAAAACACAACATACAGTTAAGCTACCAGGTTTAACATGTCTCTAGCTAGGGTTCCTCAGTTTGGGGCCGAGTCGGATGGTGATATGAAAAGCAGCTTTGTTTACCTGCTTGCCTCCTTTGGGAGTCTCTGGCACCTCTGGAAGAAAGAAAATGACAAGGGCGAAGATTTAGACACGTGCTGCAAAACAGACAGACCTTGGCACATTTTCATTGGAGCTTTTCTGAGCTCTTCATTGGACATGAAAGTTGTGCTAATATCCAAAGTCAGTATATACCACACAAGACCATAATCTGAGCATCTGTTTGCCCGGTGAATTGGGCACATATCCAAAGTGGGTATATACCACACACTGTTTGCCCGGTGAATTGGGCACATATCCAAAGTGGGTATATACCACACACTGTTTGCCCGGTGAAATGGGCACATATCCAAAGTGGGTATATACCACACACTGTTTGCCTGGTGAAATGGGCACAGGCACTCACCTTTCTTGAGCAGCTTTGCAATGCCAGAGTCAGGGGTTTCTGGGGAGCCGGCAGAGCTTCCACCCTCATCCAGCAGCTGGATCTGCGAGAGAGAGAGAGAGAGAGAGAGAGAGAGAGAGAGAGAGAGAGAGAGAGAGAGAGAGAGAGAACATCTGTTTCAATCCCAGCCCTGCACAAGGGAAGACTACCACCACAAAGAAAATCCCTCATCTTTCTTGATCACTGTGATGTGTCCAGAATCCTGAATCCAGAAATCTGGACACAGACACAGACACAGACACAGACACAGACACAGACACAGACACACTTAACCACCTGAGGGAGTGTACTCACCTGGGACTGGCGCACGAAGATGCCGTGGTTCTCCTCGCAGGTGAAGTAACGCTTGCCTTGCACGGTGCCGTCATTCTTGCCCTTGGCCTCGTCCAGGATGACGCCCACCCACTTGCCCGTGGCAAAGAGCGTGGCGCCCACGTACGCCACCATGCCACGCTCGCCCTTGCCAATCACCTCCACCCGCGAGCCCACCTTGGCCGGCTTGCCTCCCCCGTCCGAACTCATGCTGCCGAGGACACTGCTGCTGAGCTGGTGTGGGAGGGGTGGGGGTGGGGGTTACAGGACAGGAAAGGAGAGAAGAGCAGAAAAGTACGTGGTTGAGTCTGTCTTAAAAGGTTATTTGGTACAATAATAAATAATAATACATTTTATTTAAAGCGCCTTTCATGACACCCAAGGTCACTTCCCAAACAGGTTGTTAGAATTACAGTCATCACATAGAAATAAATAAAATAAGAAAAATAAAAGTCAGTCAGTCAGTCCATAAGCTATCTTGAAGAAATGAGTTTTAAGTTTACTTTTAAAGTCAGTAATTGATAGCGATAGCTATAGCAATGAAGCAATAGCGGTCCAACTGCAGAGGAAAGAGGAAAAAGAGCTTGAGGCAGAGTCAAAAATGACAGCACAATAGAAGGATGTGGGAGTGGGAGTGGGGTGGGGATATTGTTGCTACAGCTGTATCAGATGTTTAACAGTGTTTGACTGTATGGGTCAGCAAGCAGACTCTGAGGAGTTTATAATCAAATACATCTCTACCTACTACTCACATCTTCCTTTCAACCCTCCAGGTTTGAAAGGTGTATTCTAATGGTGTGTGTGTGATAAACGGGCTGTCACTCTAAACAAGAAATGATTCTTAATGTTTTGCCAGGTTAAAAAAAAGGCTAAATAAACTATGTAATTAGTGAGTGAGTGTGTTGTGTTGTGTGTTGTGATGTGGGGAACAGGTCGGCATTTTTCTGGAGATCAACAAGCTTGTTTAAGGAGATCAGTGCTGGCGCCCATGATGCCCATCGTTTCCACACGTTCATTCAAACCATGAAAACCAGGATAGCAGCTGCTGACAGGAGCAGAGTTCAGCCTGAGAGCTGTTGCAGATCTCTAACACAGACAGCTGTGCATGACAGGAGGCAAGCTTGTTGCCTGGTGTTGATGTCCGCCCCCCCTCTCTCTCTTTCTCTCTCTCTCTTCCTTTCTCTCTCTCTTTCTTCCTCTCTCTCTTCCTCTCTCCCTTCCTCTTTCCCTTCCTCTCTCCCTTCCTCTCTCTCTCCCTCTCAATCATAGACAAAGATGTTAAAGACCTCATGTCTGCCATCAACTAGGTCAACTGAGTCACAACATACCAAGAAAGATTGGCAACCTTAAGGCTACATGCCAACCATTTTATCAGCCCTCTTCTCTGGCAATTTCCCAGCTCCTGCAGGCTCATGGGAATGGGTGACATATTCAGTCATATGCCTCCTCAGAAAAGACCTCTAGGGATGCCTTGCACCAGGCTCCACTGTGTCTGAGCATACAGTCCCAGTCACGATGGAGCACAAGCCAACAAACTAAATTAGAGCCATCCTTGGCAATCATGTCCCGCAGGCACGAATCACATGTCCGGTGGGAAAGATAGAGACGGTTAGGGAATAATTCTACCTCATTTTCCTCAATCCAGAAGTAGGCTATTGGACAGATTCATTCCCAACATTTCAAGAAGAATAATTGCCCATCTAACATCTTAGTTGAATGATTACCGGGGGATTAGAGTGCTAGAGAAAATACATGCAGTGCAGAAGGAGAGCTTGGTGATGCTTGATCGCTGGAGAGTGAGACACGCAGGAGAAAAACACTGGTGTTTGCTGCCCACTGCAATGTTCAGCTTTACGGTCTCCGTTCTGGACCAGTAGTTGGTGCAGTCGTCAGCTTTTCGCTGCCATAAGCAAAAGACCGTTCATAACAGATACCCAGAGAGCTGGCTACTTCCGCGGAGAACTTGTGAGAACCGAGGTGCTTCACCACGTCAGAAACTGCGCAAACCACGGTATAATGTTGAGGTCGCGGTAAGTGCTTTACTAATTACACTGCTTAAATTAGCTAGAGATGTGCTATATACAATAACAGCACCGGAGGCGAACAACTTTTAAGTAAGTGGATGCAAATGTGACTAGATCAGTCAGTTGACAGTTTTCTTTAACATATGGTGACCATATTTATGAGACAAATTCCGGGGACATTTGTAGTTCAGACACGTCAACACATTCCCTTTCTAATACAGTGTAATGTATTTATCTTTGTAACCGAAAAATGGGCACGTCTGGTCACCCTACTTTAACATAACCAAACAAAGGTACGAAAAACGACTAAAGTGCTTAATGAATACAACAACCGTTAAAATGGTTAACCTTGCATTTTCTCTGCATTCATTCATTCAGGCTATCAAACCAATTAACACTTGTACCCATCTGGCTAATATTAATGTCTGCACTACTATCCATACATCACAAACATACCGAATAGAGCCAAAGTTGCATTTTAAAGACACTTACCCTAGGGGTAGGGGTGTAGGGGGTAGGGGTGTAGGAATGCCTTCTTGACATTGACATGTTGCTCTGCTATATCGTTCTAATATTATGGCACTATTCCCTTTCTAACTCTCACTTTTAACATGCTCGGCCTAGAGGGAGGGGACGTCGATGGTGATGTTAACGTTACTGGTTATGCCCATAGCAACCGACAAACTTCCAGAGATCGAATCATTTGGGTAGCATTGCATTTCACTGCTCGTGCATCAATCAAGACAGTCTTTTTCAACAATATTGGCATGGTATCTAGCTAATGATACTAATAATAATACATCAACAAAAATAGAAACGTGGAAGTGCCTTTCCAGGATGACAAACAACTCCACTTTTCACCCTCGTGAATTTGTGCAGCTTAGCTGGGATGTTGTCAATTTGCCTTTCAACAAGCAATATGCATCCTACTAGATAGCTAGCGATAGTTAGCTAGCTAAAAGTAAGCTTACTCCTTCGAGCCAACATACCTGAGATGGGACACGTCGACCATTAACAATGATGATCGGAATGATTTAAAGTTCGCTGACCTTACTTACCCTACAGTGTTAGTTAACGTCAACGATATATTATTTCGAGTTTGTTAATACAGCATCAACCTTAGCTATCTGCATCCAAAGGAGTGGCCCACAAAATCATGCAGCTTACCGTTAGCATGAGGATATATAATGGATTACAGTTGGTCGGTAAGGAAGAGCATTGCGGCTAAATTGCAGCTTAATGTATGAAACATTGATGGTGACATTGTCACTCAGATTGACATTAACAGTCATTTTTGCAACGTTTTGAAGAACCTATCAGTTAGCAGGTCCACTGTTTTTAGCATACCGAGCTAATAAATCCAGACACTCCAGATAGCTAGTTACTGGCTGTCAAGGTAGCTCCCAAGCTACGTTACATCTGAAAGGTATAAAACAGGCAGTGAAACGTTTGAGCTCACTTGCCCTTACCAGTTGAGAATAGATAATTCTACATGCAACATAAAATCATCTTCAGTTCACGTTAGCTCACTGACGTAAACCATCTTTGTTGTTACTGCTGACACATTTTTTTTGTTTAGCTAGTAGGCTAACAAAGCTAATCAATATTCACCCAGCTAGGGAGCTCATTAACGTGACATTCATCGATAACACAATAACTGATTACAACGTACCTGTAAACACAGTCTCTCTTTAGGAAGTGTTTCCACTTAAGAGTATGTTTATCCGTGAATTTGATTTGCAAAAACCATACGCCCTTTCAAAAGACACAGCGCCTTGGTGCCAACTTGACAAGTAATGGGAACAAGAGCTTCCGGGTTACTACTGGTAGAAAAGCAGATATGAAGTTTCTAAACCAGAGAGGGTTTGTCAGATAATTTAATAAGTTTACTGTATTGTAAATAACAAAACAAAAACAGGTGTGCGTTTGCCTTTGTTTATACCAAATGAACACCATGGCAAGTCAATTTATGACCCAACAACGTACTGAAGATTGTATTGTAGCCTACAGCATAGGACTAGGTTCATACAAAATGCATTACACTGGTTGGATTAAACAAAAATAAATAAATAATTAAAACTTGAAAGTAACTGATAAATATACAGAAACATAGGTGCTGTGAATATCAATATATAGAGCTGGGATGTAGCACAATAGAGGTGGTATATAGCCTGCCCTATGAGCATTTTGGAGTGGTCTGTAAATAACTGATTCAATGTATAGGCCTTAATACTTCAAACAATTGCATTTTCTTGAGGCATTTTCTCTCTCTATCTCAGCAGAACCTTTTCCACATTTGAACGAACCCTGGTATATTTACACATGTCTCTGAAGACTTTATTTGTTTGAGATTATTTGTTTGGTATTTTCTTAGTGACCGTTCTCCTTGTTGAAGCGTTGCAGGTGGATACACCAGATTGTTGCTGTACAGTCTAACCAAAGTGCAGCGTCAATCAATCTGTCGTTTTCAGATCAACATGATGCAAAACAACAAAACAAAGTTGTTACAATTCATGAATCTGAGGAAAGTTTGTCCGAGTCCGTATCTGTTCTAATTGTGAATAGATAATCGGTGACCTTACATATTTATTAGCAATTTTTTTTTTAACAATACATAACTAATGCAATAAATGAATAACATCCATAAATAACGGATTTTAATAAGCCTTTTTCGAAACCAGTATTACCAGATGTATACAGCAGATGGTAGCATTTGTCTTCTTGAAGTTTCTAGTCATCTTAATCGAGCAAGAATTCTCAGGCTGTGTAAATCAAGTACCTACAAAATTATACATAATCAAGATGGCGGATCCAAACTCAAAGCAGAATGCGAATCAGAAAAGGTATAACTATTTTCCTAATTTTCTTTCAGTAGGTGGGAATTATATCTGCTTTGAAGAACGTACACCTGTGGTTAGACGGGTCGCTAACTTACGATAGTCCATATAACAACATCATACAGCTTCCAACATCATGTAGGTAAAGGCGTTGGCTGATTACATAGAAGAATCAACATCACCAACCCATTGACCTGTTCAGTAACGGGTTGTTACAAATTGTTTCGTCAAATATCAGTAAACACCAGAGACTCAAGTTGACAGTTTTATTAACGGGTCGAATAACCATTAAGTAGCCTACCTAGCTAGCCACGTAGATATTTCATGAGACTGTAACTAGCTAACGTTAGCTAATCTACCCTGCAAATCTATTTCACTATCCTAGTTAATTTCGCTTAAAGGCACCCAGTGCAACTTTATAGGCTAGAGACTCGAAAAATAAACATTCAATTTCTAGTCTTTTTTACACGTAGTAAGTTTCAATAACTCCATACCAGTACATATCGACATTCAAGGAGCAAATATGAGACGTCGTTGTGTGGTGAGACCTGATAGAAAATCGTAAACAACAACAATCGCCGGTGGAGAGGCCATTTTTCCATTGACTGGAATCCTGCTTTATTTATTGGTGGCACCAATAAATATTAAGGGTTACGCTCTTGCGGCTAGTTTTAGCGCTCTTTTTAATGCCCAAAGTATCAAATAATGATGCAAATGTGCTAATATGGTGAAGTAAATTTCAATATCATAAAGATTGTCTTATCAAGAATATTTCCATTTTGATGCCATAATGTTGCACTGGGTGCCTTTAACTGCATCTGAAAGTCATCTCTCATCTTTTATTTTATAGTGCAAAATTCGCCGCCGGAGCAGTCGTCTGTGTGGAGAGTGAAATCAGGGGCGATGTGACAATAGGTGAGACTGTAATTGTTTTTCATGTCGTCTATCCAAGAGGATACGTTTTACATTGAAATTGTTTCTTCAAATGTGACTCACAAACATGATCTTCTAGGTGCGAGGACTGTGGTTCACCCCAAGGCACGAATTATAGCAGAAGCAGGACCTATAGTCATTGGCGAGGGGAACCTGATTGAGGAGCAAGCCCTTATTATTAACAGGTAACCTTAATATCGACTTTCTGTTACCTGTCTGTCATTTATTGAGACACGTAAGCTAAAGCATGAATCTTTTACCAGCTATCCTGAAAACATCATGCCTGACTCAGAAGATGTGGAGCCCAAGACGATGACAATTGGAATCAACAATGTGTTTGAAGTCGGCTGCGGTATCCTTTTATTAGGTTACGTGTTTGTAGTTGTAATGCATTTATAAAATCCAGGGCAAGATTTGGCAGAGTGGTTTAAGTATCGTTGCCAAAACAATGACATCTGTCTTCAGGAATTTCAGTCAGCAGAAACCTATTCCGTGTTGGCTGTTCACCGAATTGGCCTTAACCATTTGACCAGTGTCCCAAGCCCTGAAAATTGGGGACAACAATGTCATTGAATCTAAAGGTAAGACAAAGACTTCATTAGAGAAACTTACTGAACATGCTGGTTTTCCCAAGTAGGCTATTTCAATTCTGAGACTACACTGACATAGTGAAATATCTTTTTATCACTCTGAACTTTTAATACCAGATATAATCATTAGGGATTAAAAAAAGTGCATTTTTAGTAATTGTCTGTAATGTTGTCATTAATTAAAAATAAATCCTTTTAATTTATAATATTTTTTATTTGACTTGATTTTGTACCTCACTTTTTGATAAAACTTTGCCAAATAGCTAAATGATAACTATAAGAATTCCTATCTGTTGTCCCTCAGCGGACGTGGGCAGGAATGTGATCCTCACCAGCGGCTGTATCCTGGGCGCATGTTGCCAGTTGAACACGTGTGAGGTGATCCCAGAGAACACAGTCATCTACGGCTCCGGCTGCATGCGGAGGATTCAGACGGAGAGGCCTCAGGTAAAGATGGGGTGACCCCTGGAAAAGACCAATGGGAAAGGCAAGGCAGGGGGGGATGGGGGGTGGGGGGGGGGGGTGTATGTGTGACTCTTCCTCTCATTGGTTCAGCTCAACTGTACTCAGTTGTCTGTAACCTGATGGGAGAAATCAAACTAATTCAAGACAGTAATGCAAAGACATCAAAAACATTGGCGTCTGTAAAAGACCATCCGGGACAACAGGGGGCATGCGTGAGGCATCATTTCCTTGCACTCATTCAACTGAAATATTTAAAAATTACAAAAAAAATAAGAGTATCAGATACTGAGATATTAAATCATATGTCTGTTACCTGACCGGACGTGAATAAGTAAATAATGTAAATACATTAAAGACGGAACTAGGAACTAAGACTAATTTGACGAAACACAAGAACACTCTCAGCTGTGCTTTTTGTCTTAATATTTGCTATGGCTATTTTCTGTTTATGGCGATCCCTTAATTAAGATGATCATGTCTCTATACTGTGTTGTGTTGTGTTGTGTTGTTGTCTGATGTTTTAGATATAATCTATGCTTTCTGTGTTGATTATCAGCCTCAGACCCTTCAGCTCGACTTCCTGATGAAGATCTTGCCCAATTACCATCACCTGAAGAAGACGGTCAAGAGCTCATCCACCCCTGCCAGAAGCTAGCTTCATGTGTAAATGGAATCCAGAGTTGCAAATCTGAGTAGCTGCGCTAACTTGCTAGCTTGCTATCCTATTCCTAACTTGACCTAAGTTAAAGTATATATCACTGCATTGTTATTAATGCTATTTATATTTGTCTGAAGATTGTTGTTAAAATAATTAATTTACTTTTACTTTATGATTTTGTATTTGCTGATGTCTTTCCAAGTATTAAATATTTTTTGTCTGATTAAATCACAAGTGTCCTTGCCTGTGGGGATAATGTAGTTAATAACAGGAATGTCGTAGCAAACAGGCTAACAAATAGTTAAACGCTTTAACTAAACGTTTTTCTAAAATCAGCAGTAGTAGGTGTAATGGTGTCTCTATAGCCGATGTAGTAGACAGAAGAACGACCCAGGCTAGAACTTAATACACAGGGAACACACACACATATGGATAACAAATGTATCCTCTGCTGTGCTTGCAATAAATCATTCCTGCAATAAACACATTGGGAAGAAACAAATGAGATTCTAAAAGGCAAAGGCAATGGGGAAGAGTACATTCTGCAATTTAAGTCGTGTCCACCGGGTGGAGGCAGAGAAGCAGACTTGGTAGTGGAGGGCAGGTGAGTTTTGGCCTTGTGTGACAAAGAGCAATCCTGACAGTTTTTCAGCGTGTTGTGACTTCAGCCTGGCCCTATCAATACAAGAAACATTCTCTACGCTGGACTCAGAGCTATATATTTCATATGTCACATGATGTGATATTTGGCCATCCATTGCTGTAGTAGCCTAGTTCACGAAATTAGTGCCTTTTTGCTTTAATGTTCAAATAACCTATTGATATCAGAATGCATAGCAGTGACTAATAGACTGAGACTCATGAGAGGTGACTCCCTCTTTCAGGGTCCTGAAATGGCGACCCCCTGATCTGTGTGTCAAACCCAAAGGTCACTGCCTTGTCCAATAAGAATTAAGAATTCCTGACAGGTAACCTTTGCCTACCAGTACGCTCTCTCAGAAGTATGATAGGTGACCTATAGAATCCAGATGCCCCACCTGTGTTTCAACAGAAATAATTAACATCAACACGAAGAAGAACATCGCCACTACGTAGCTACTATGGTTTTTTAGGGCACCTGAGGGCTAGTTCCATATTGTATATATATATATATATATATATATGTATTTCAGGGGAGCTGTATCATAACACACTGAAACAGAGGTACAAACCGTCCTGATGATTGGGGTTGTTCCAACAGGGTGACTGTATCATAACACACTGAAGCAGAGGTACAAGCGGTCCTGATGATGGGGGTTGTCAGGGCGACTGCTTCCAGCTGCGTAGAGCAACCATTGCTGGACTGAACCAGATGAAATAAATAGCAGTGGCATGAGTGCCTACACTGTCCAATAATGGAACATGTCTGTTAATCCCAGAGCTACAATCACAACGCCACAAACAGAATCTCATCTATAGTAAACCTAAAGAGATGCCTATCGGTTCAACCCTAACCCAGTTGTGTGTGTGTGTGTGTGTGTGTGTGTGTGTGTGTGTGTGTGTGTGTGTGTGTGTGTGTGTGTGTGTGTGTGTGTGTGTGTGTGTGTGTGTGTGTGTAAGAGATGCCTATGGGTTCATCTTGTGAATAGTCTGTCGTGAGGACAGAGATAGCGAGGACAGATGGATGTGCCATAGTTTATGTGTAACCATAGATACAAAGATAAAGATCTACAAAGAGTTAAATGATGTAGGAACATGTGTCTCCACCCAACAGAGTTATAACAATCTTTAAGTTGTTTTTCAATTTTATTTAAGTTTAATTTTATGAGCACATAAGTATTTTTATTTTGAGGAATTGACCACTTTTAGTTTATAGTTCCCTATAAATGAAGTATAACTGCCCAGTTGAAGTTGTGTGTACTTTATGTTGGGGGTGCCTATGTAAAATAGCTACAGATACAGGAGAATAACTGACCAAGTGGGGTGGGGCGTGGTATCTGTGTTTTATAGCTATGCAGATATACAGAGGGATATATCTGTCTAAGACATAATATACAATACCAGTTGTGTACGTGTGTGTGTGTGTGTGTGTGTGTGTGTGTGTGTAGGAGGGAGGGACTGTCTATGTGAAACATAAACACACAAACATACATGGATATGGTCATGTATGTTCTACATAAGCTGTAACTGGTTTTCAGCTGTGTTCAACTCCCTCATTGACTGCCCCCATAAATCTATGCCAGATCGATTCAAGACTTGTCAAAAAGTGTTGAGTGACCCCATTTCATTGCCCCTCTCTATAGGTTAGATTAAAGGGGAACATGGATAGCACACGTCCGTGTTCTGATGTGGATTTGACTTGAGGAGAGTGATCGTGATCAAACCCAGTAAGAAGAAGAAGGCTTGATAGTCAGTCGCTTTCATTAAATGTCAATTTATATTACATTGCTGTGAGGGATGAATACGTCAAAATCTATCGATGATGTTTAAATCGGCGTGATGACTGCCGTTTAAAAATAGCAGCGGAGCAGTTCACTATTCACTGGTTAATATGAGTTTGTTTACTCGTACAAATTTGGATGAGTGTCTTCATTGACAGTTGCACATAACCAAATAAAAAAACATAACCAAATATGCCCTACATCCAATCTATGCATCCAATTTATATTGTTGGACCCTTAAATAAGTCATATACTGTCACAACAACACTTGTATTTGCCACTTAAAACTGATTAGTTATCTACCGGAATGTATTCCTAGTTCCGAGAAAAACCTTTCCAGAGAGCCAAAAAAGAATTCCAAATGGACATTCTAACCAGGTTGGTCAACGGTGTGGATATTTGTGTTGGCATCTGCACACGGTGTTGGCCACAGGGTCAAAGTTGAGTGTCCCACTCAATGACCAATTAAAACTTAAAACAGTCCATTTGTATGCAAGGACCACAACAACTTATGTTACCGCACCCTTAGAAAGCACTGCTCACAGGTAACCGCCGGCAACATCCGCCCCGAAGACAAAAGCATGGCTACGCATGAGTGGTGTTATTCTTATGCGTCAGCCATTTGGCGTGTGTGGGTTGAGGGGTGTGTGGGTGGTGGGGTGTGGGGGTTGAGGGGTGTGTGGGTTGAGGGGTGTGTGGATGGTGGGGTGTGGGGGTTGAGGGGTGTGTGGGTTGAGGGGTCTGGGGTGTGGGGGTTGAGGGGTGTGGGGGTTGAGGGGTCTGGGTCTGGGGGTGTGGGGGTTGAGGGGTCTGGGTCTGGGGGTGTGGGGGTTGAGGGGTGTGTTGGTTGAGGGGTGTGTGGGTGGAGGGGTGTGTGGGTTGAGGGGTGGAGGGGTGTGTGGGTTGAGGGGTGTGGAGGTGGAGGGGTGTGGGGTCGCAGGGCTTCCTCGACTCTTGCGTCTCGTCGCCTCGGAGGAGAACGGCACACTTCCTGACCGGTGGCTCACAAAGGCCGGAGACCCATTGTTCAGGAGGGGGGCGGACTCAAACAGGAACTGTTCAGAGGTAGTGGGGGGGGGGGGGGGGGGGGGGGGACAGACAGCAGGGATGACAGAGAGACGCTACTGTCCAGAGGTAGTGGGGGGTGGGGTGGTGGTGGTGGGGGAGGACAGCAGGGATGACAGGGAGACGCTACTGTCCAGAGGTAGTGGGGGGACAGACAGCAGGGTTGACAGAGAGACGCTACTGTCCAGAGGTAGTGGGGGGACAGACAGCAGGGATGACAGAGAGACGCTCTCCCCTCGAGGGGCAGTTGCAGACAACCAGCACTCTGGCATTCACTCCTTTGGTACTAGTGCAAAAACCAACACGTAACACGTCATTCTGCCAGAGTATACTGTGTTTTGGTAACAGACTAAAAACTCACTGGTTTCATGTCTTCTTTCATCATCATCCCAACCGAAAACTACGGCCGTATGGCCATGATCATAGACTAGGAGCACCGTAAAATAAATCCTTAACTAGTCATCTTGGCGGAGAATGAAAGCGGCCCATAAAGAGCAAATACTCTCCTCTCTGCCTGCCTTTTTTTGGGGAGGGGGGGGGGGGGGGGCTGGTGAGGTCGTGACTTTATGGGGTCGTGCATACCATTAGAGTTTCACATCAAAACCTCAAGCAGCGCATTAGAGCTATGATAACAGTTGTGCTGTAACAGTGGGCTCTTGATAAACAAGGCATTTCCATATTTGGTTGACTGTGGTTTGACTGAACGCCCTCCCCTTCTAGAACCGCCGTTCTCTCTATCTTTCTCTGCCTCTCAATCTATCTCTCTCTCTCTCTTTCTTACACACAAACACACACACACACTCCCTCTTTCTGTCTCTGTCTATTCTTACAGATTAGCAAAACATGCGCAAAGGGTAGAAGTGTTTGTGGCTGTGAATGAGCCGTGAGACATTCTGATGATTCAACAGAGAAGAAACAATAGAAACAGCACTACAGGAAACTCTCCTTGCCTTCCACCAAAGCCTCTCTAGGGTTCAGGCTGGCACATACAGTAAAGTAAAGTAGCTTTATTTCTCAATTACTTCAAATGTCAAGACATACATAAGTATTCGAAAAAACGTTTCCCACTCTTCTACGGTGAAACATATAAGTGCACAGGCACAACAGAGAGGACATACAAACATACAGACAAGACATTACATAATACAAGTAGAACATACAGATAAACATATAGCAGCATAAGTTACATAAAGTGAGGTTATGTAGTGCAAAAAATAAGTCTTATCATATATCATATGAAGTCTTTCAACCGAGAAGAACTAGTAGCTAGTTGGTATGGTGTTGTTTCTCATGCTGTATTAAGCAGGTGGTTGGGAAGGTAAGGGCTGTGAAAAAAGCTTTGAGGAAACACTAGAGCCTTAACACACAAACATGAGGGACAACCATCACAGAGTTGGTTTGGAATAGCAGAATATCCTGAATTAAGACAATAAAAAAAATCAAATAAGGGTGGTTGTCTTGTGAACAAATGAGAAGAACAATTCCACTTGTGTTTCAAAACACGAACAATCTTAGCTGAGTTTTTTTTACGAGTCACTGTCAACCTCCTGGAGCAGTTCACTTCAGTTTTAGTGTGCTGACCTGTACACAGTGTGACATTTAAGCTCATGTTGTGCTGGACCTGGATCTGGATCTGACTTCAGATCAGTTTAGTGTGAGGCTGAGAGTGCAGCGGCTCGGTAAATACTGGCCCACACAAGCTTGTATCTGCTCCTGTCAGAAGCAGCTGAGACACTTCAGTTGCACTCCTCCGCTCTGCATGCTCTCTCATCCCCCTTTCCTCTACCCCTCCCCCTGCCTCGGAGGAATGGTGTTAGGTGTTGATACGAGAGGGGGAGGGGGGAGTGGGTAGCGAGGAGCATCCTAATGTCTCCATCCTTCTTTCTCACCCACCTTTTATCTCACTCTTTTTTTTCTCTCTCGCTCACAATCACACACATACACAATGAGAACACAAAATGGAGCAAGTCTGGAGCAATTTTGTTTTTCACATTAAATGTTTGTTTTTCATTTTAGTTTTGTTTTAAGTGATTTCACTCCCTCCTATCTTCTGAATTACCGTACGGACATTGGTCCAAGCTTTTTTGGCTGTACCCTGTAGGCCTATTACCGAATATGGTGCAAGACAGTATGACTTAAAGCTGAACCACAGTGAGTTAAACTTGTTTCCAGTGAAATGAATCACCAAACGCCAATTTACGGAGAGGTGACTCTTTCCTCCACCCTTCCTGTCCTCCTTATCAAATAGCTTGGGCAACGTCGTAGTTGGCTACATCAAAAGATGCCAGGCTCTGACGCCCCACTCACTTCTAATATGCAACTAAGGCCTGAAGATTTATAAAGCCCATCCCTATGACATGAAAGTCAAGGTTACATTTGATGAACACGAGTAGTTGCGTCATTTGGGTTGTAAAGCAATCACCTGTCGTGCTTCTCAATAGGACCTGAGCTTTTATCCTTTGGGCATCAACATATAAAGTATGCGTGTGTAAATGTAGCCAGCGGGTACAGTTCTGTGCCGTGAGTAAACCTTTACAGAGACGTGCTAGCACCAGCTCTGGGGTTTGCTCTACTCGCTAGCACACCCGCGTCCATTGCCGGGTTCGAAGGCGGTGTGGGACTATGCCGGTTACAAGTGTGACTGGCGTATTTGCATTGGCCATGGGAGATAAGAATGAAAACTGTGGGGGCTGTTTTCACACGTTTAGACTTGGCTACTCATTACTGGCTTGTCATTAAAGTGGGTTAATGCCTAACCTTGTGGCAACACGTCTAAAGAGTGATTTGCGAGTTTATCTCTTACTAGTTTTAACATCTCTGTTGTGGCCTCTCTACTTGGGTCGAAGATTAACGGGATGGGGCTTCTTAATCCTGTGAAAGCTTTTAAACACACAAACTAAACACCTGGTATAATTTAATTGGAAATTCTGACTGGTTCCTGTATCTGTTTCGCAACTAGTCGTTGAATATAGTTCAACTATTCATTAACGTTTTTAACAGTTCGTAGTGTTTCCTTGAGTTACATTTTCAGGTTGCACTACACAATGGAGTAGCGCCTGTCCCACGCCCCGTAATGACCAACCCACCAATGATGCAGGTTAGAGAACTTTCCCCGTCAGTTGCAGCCACGAGCCAGCCCATAGAATTCCATCTCTGCGATCAGACGGGACAGAGACAGTGGCACGCGCGAGCTAACTGAAACTAATGTGTGAGAAGCTAGAGCATCTTGCGTACATTGACCGATGTGGAGATCGATTCGTCTTTAGTGTATTGCTGACTGCCCATCTTATTGACTAATCATCAATGCTGGCTGAGTACAAATACATCGGGTGATTTGTGGATTGTGCTCTGACGGCTTGTTCATTGTCTTTTGTGGTGCTCTCCATCTGACGGACGCACAACGACAATAGCTGGCTTGAATAAGCCATAGTTTGAAGATGAATAACAAACCAGAAAAGGAGAATGAATTGAATCACGAGTACACCAACCACGAGGAGGAGGTAAGAAATGTTAACTTATATTCTCCACATATCCCTTATCATGATCGACTTCAGCATCATTTCCGTTGGCGAGGGAAATCTTGTCTGACTTAATGGTCATTTTCGTGGCATGTCGCTATCAGGTATTAAGTATTTTCCAACTGTCTGCGTCTCTAGTAAAATAAAATATCCAGCCTACTTAAAGTTAAAAAAAAAAAGTTTAATTTGGGTGAAATGGTAATTCCGAAATATCGGTCGTGTTTTACTTGATTTTTTTTTAATTGTAAGGACATTTGAGCTCATAGTATAATGTATTGGGTTTATTTATTGCAAGTTTCCAAAGTAGTGTATACCTATAAGCTACTTCATGTGTAACGTGCGCCGTAACTTATTGTGCTAGATAGGAATGCGCAAACTTCACTTGAGTCACGGAAAGGATCAAGTGGTTCGTGTTTGCTATCCTAACAACCAGGCTTCCTGCAAATGTTAGCACATTGAAAATTCTTTACAATTTCTGTCAGAGGTTTTACATGCTCGACCTCATTTCCAGATAGGGTCTCTGTGAAAGGCTGGGTAAGCAAAGAAGTTCAGCTTTCAGTGCTTGTGGCTTGATATCAGCAACACACTGTTGCTAGAACTTACATCCGTGTTAAAAAAAAAAATGTGTGGGAAAGGTTGTGCAATGTAAGAAGTTGTGCTGAATTTCCTAATTTGCCAGCATTAGTCATTAACTTTGGCCGACCCAAAAGAGCCTCATCTCTGACACACCAATCTCCCGCTATTGAATTACCGGGGACCATAGACTTGTAAGCACAGGATTCAGATGACATCAGCTATTTCTTTTGGACCGGCAGCTGTTTTGTGGAGTCACTTGTGAATGAATACCCAGGCGATTTCCTTCCCATGCTCGTGATGGAAAAATGAAGCTCTTCCCCTCTTTGAAAAATACTTATTCTCTCCTCACCTTTCAATAAACACAATACACACACACACACACACACACACACACACACACACACACACACACACACACACACACACACACACACACACACACACACACACACACACACAGCCAGTGAGGGAGAGAGAGAAAGAGCCTCCTTGTAGGGGATTAGTCGACCAAGAACTATAACACACAATAGTTCTAACCATCAGAATTACTGTCTCACATTGGATAGACATATGAAATAGGTTTATACATTTGTATGTATGTGATTGTTGTGCTTATTGTTGATTGACTAGAGAATTGTACTAAATATTGTACCTGTCTTATACAGACTACAAGCTTAGAGTGAATAACAAGCAGCAGACTTGACCTCTCTCTCTCTCACTCACACACACACACAGGCACACACACACACACACGCACACGCACACGCACACACACACACACACACACACACACACACACACACACACACACACACACACACACACACACACACACACACACACACACCAACACAAACACCAGTGAAATTACATTGTGCATTGTGTTGTTTTGGGCACCTCCGTCTTCAACTTGAAAAGACTGATCATGAGGTCAGGTTAACCTTTAAAGAAGACTCCTTTGTGGAGAGGTTTTTCTCAGCCAATGAAGTGTGTGTGTGTCTGTTTGTGTTTGTGTATAAGAGAGAGCGTACCAGTCTATGCCAGTTGGTGTGTCACATGCAGTATCAGCAGCCATTGTGTGTGTGCCTGCATGCGTGTGTGTGATAGATAGATCGACAGAAAGATCGATGTATGATGATATTTGTTGAAGAATATTACTGTTAACCTATTCTTTAAAGTAGTATAAAGTCATAACTCAGTTATAACAGCTGCTGTTTGTGTGTTCGAGTGCTTTTGGGTGGGGTAGTGAATACAGAAGAGAGGTTTTAAATTGGATATACCTACCTGAGCATTCTATAGAATAATTTGTATGTCTTTGTTCCTGTGTGTGTGTGTGTGTGTGTGTGTGTGTGTGTGTGTGTGTGTGTGTGTGTGTTAAGCGTGATATTGCGCTGGCACTTAACGTGGGCACAGTACAGCTCAAGGCCCCTCCTTAGCCCCCTCAGACGGTGCAGTTTATTTTTAAAACTGCCAAGGGAATTGTCATCTTATCTTGCCCATTTGTCAGGCATTCGACAAGAGGTATTTGAAAAGACAACAAGGCTTAGCGTCACAAACGTCTGTTGGACCAAGAGAACTTAATGGTGGAGGACAGGAGGGGAGTTACACCGTGTCTGTGTGTGCATATATATATATGTGTGTGTGTGTGGGTTTCTGTGTGTGAGAGAAGTATGTGTGTGTTTGTGTGGGTATGTGTCTCTTTGGGTGTTTGTGTTGTGTCTCTGTATGTGTTCGGTGTATGTGTTTGTGTGTGCGTGCGTGTGTGTATGCGTGTGTTGTTTGAGGGTGTGTGTGTGTGTGTATGTGTGTGTGTGTGAGAGAGAGAGACATAGAGAGAGAGAGTATATGTGTGTGTGTTTGTGTGGGTAGGTGTCTCTGTGTGTTTGTGTGTGTTTGTGTTTGTGTGTTTGTGTGTGTGTGTGTATTTGTGAGAGAGTGGGAGAGAAGTCTGTTTTTATTTCATATACTGTCTTCAAAACTGTTTTCTAAGTGTGGGTGTGTATAGGAAGCTTGGTTTCATGAGGATCCAGTGGAGACAGAGAGGGCCTTAGAAAGATAAGGCTTTCATATGACACTGACACTGACAGCCTGTTAGCTGATCACAGATCTGTTCTGCTGGTAATCAAGTTTGCTGCTTGTTATTGCTCTTTGAGTGTAGAGTTCTCTTGCGTAGTTGTTCTGTTATTCTATTATTCTTTCTGTTTATGGTGAAAAAAGGGTTAAAGTGTCTCCTCACTCTGCCACTCTCTCGCTCTCACTCTGTCACTCTCTGTCACACACTCTGTCACTCTCTCCCCCTCTCTCTCTCACTCTATCTTTTTTTCTCTCTCACTCTGCCTGTCTTACTCTCTCACTCTGTCTGTCTCACTCTTTCTCTGTCTTTCACTCTGTCTGTCTCACTCTCTCACTCTATCTTTCTCTCACTTTGTCTGTCACACTCTATCTCTCACTCTGTCTCTCTTTCTCTCACACACACACACACACACACTGTCACACACTCTCTCTCTCTCTCTCTCTCTCTCTCTCCTTGCACTTACACAGTCCTTGCCTATTGAACATTCCACATCTCTCACTATAATAAACACACTCTCTCCCTCCCCTCCACACACACACACACACACACACACACACACACACACACACACACACACTCATACACACATCTCTTGTTCTTGTCTAACCTCATCGTTTACAACAACAAGAGAGTGAGCATGACCCGAGAAACAAAAGCCCCATTTATGGTCATGAAACCCATAAAACAGACACACAGACAGGCAGAAGAGAGAGAGAGAGAGAGAGAGAGAGAGAGAGAGAGAGAGAGAGAGAGACAGAGAGACAGAGAGAGAGAACAGGCGCCTGAATAAAAAGAGATAAAGAGGGGGCTATGGAGAGAGAACAGGCTTCCGAAAACAGAGAGGGAGACAGGAAAGGAGATCATGAAATAAAGAGAGGGCAGGAGAAAGGGAATACGAGGTAGAGAGAGACATAGAACCGTCAGAGAGATAGAGAGACAGCACAGTCAGAGAGATAGAGAGACAGAAGATTCAGAGAGATAGAGAGACAGAAAATTCAGAGAGATAGAGAAACAGAACAGTCAGAGAGATAGAGAGATAGAAGATTCAGAGAGATAGAGAGACAGAAGATTCAGAGAGATAGAGAGACAAAAAAGAGATATAGAGGCCTTGTCCACATTAATAGAATAGAATAGAATAGAATAGAATATATTTATTTGTCATTGCACAAGTGCAACGAAATTGAGGTGGCACTAATGCCTAATGCGGGTTCATTGGAAAGCTCATAATTCTCCGTTTAGCCCTTCAATACAGACGGAAGCAATGCTTTTTTTAAACTTTTGGATAGGGGAAACAGAGTTTCAAAGACGGTGGAATATGGGTGCCATGACTCAGGCGAAAGTTTATGCTCTAGCCAACAAAACAAAGGTTTCAGGTGTTTCAGATTTTTTGATGTAGTTGTAGAACATTTGGAAAATGATACAAAGTCGATAGTGTGGACAGAGGACGTTTTTGCATCAAATCTGCATTTTCTGATTGTACATAGCTAAAGAGAGACAGACCGCAGAGAGATAGAGAAGAGACAGAGCATGTGAAGAAGAGTGGAGAAGAGGGAGAATAAGCAAAAGAGGGATAGTAGAGAGAGAGAGAGAGAGGGATGGAAGGAGAAGATAGAGAGATCCTGTTATGAGGAGAGAGGAAGAAAAAAGAAAGAGAGTAGAGAAAGAGAGAGAGAGAGAGAGAGAGAGAAAAGGGGTGAGACGGGGAAAAGGGGGAGAGCACACACTGAAGACAGAAGACAAAGAACAGGGGAGGACAGAGAGAAAGAGAAGAAAAGGAGGAGACTGAAGAACAGGGGAGGACAGAGAGAAATAGAAGAAAAGGAGGAGACTGAAGAACAGGGGAGGACAGAGAGAAATAGAAGAAAAGGAGGAGACTGAAGAACAGGGGAGGACAGAGAGGAAGGGAAGAAAAGGAGGAGACTGAAGAACAGGGGAGGACAGAGAGAGTGAGAGAAGAAAAGGAGGAGACTGAAGAACAGGGGAGGACAGAGAGGAAGAGAAGAAAAGAAAGAGACGGAGCCTCCTGAGTGCTCAGCTGACTGCTCAGGCCTCTAGCCAGGGTCAGGTGCCAGGGAGCGTGTCGGCAGGACAAAGTACAACACACACACACACCTACGCATGCACACAAATACACTCACACACACACACACACGGACACACACACACACACACACACACACACACCTACGCATGCACACAAATACACTCACACACACACACACACACACCTACGCATGCACACAAATACACTCACACACGCACACGGACACAAACACACACACACACACACCTACGCATGCACACAAATACACTCACACACACACACACACACCTACGCATGCACACAAATACACTCACACACGCACACGGACACAAACACACACACACACTTACGCATGCACACAAATACACTCACACACACACACACACACACACCTACGCATGCACACACACACACACACACACACACACACATACACAAACACTAACGCATGCATACATATACACATGCACACCCACACCCACACACACACACACACACACACACACACACACACACACACACACACACACACACACACACACACACACACACACACAGACACACACACACACTCACACGCACATGGACATACACCCACATGCTCACATACCTACCTACACACACACATGCGGACAAAGACCCCCACACACCCAGAGATTGCGTGTTCTCACCGTAAGACCACATGCCTATGGATGCCATGCGTTGGTGTTATTGAATGACACAGCAATTACCTGTGCAGCAATTACCTGTGCAGTGGTGTCTCAATGCCCATTAGCCTTCTTCCTATGAACTCTCTTGATTCCCGTCCACGACTAACTACTATCTCTGAAAGGGATCCATCTTTAGGCACAAACAACAAGCGCTATCTCTTGCTAGATATGGTGGCAATTATTAGCCATGCCAATGCGATAAGATGACTGGCAGAATGTTTTTTAATGATTTTAGTTCACCTGCGTGCCGTCTGAGGAGAGCCACCGCACCGCGCTAAGAGGAATCAGATCAAACACACACACACACACACACACACACACACACATACAAACAGTAGTTCACCAAGGCTTTCCGGAGCTCAAAGCTGCAGTCTGGGGTCACTTTTGATCATAAGATTTTGAATTGAGGCCTGGGTTTGCTGGATCTCTGTCACGGGCCCGATGTAAGAGCATGAAGTTGGCAAGTCAACATAACACTGCCAGTGGGTGCCAAAACATATTGCCTGCATGCATGCCTGTCATAAGGTATTGATCAGAACTGGCTAAATAGTAATGAAATGTGTGTGTGTGTGTGTGTGTGTGTGTGTGTGTGTGTGTGTGTGTGTGTGTGTGTGTGTGTGTGTGTGTGTGTGTGTGTGTGTGTGTGTGTGTGTGTGTGTGTGTGTGTGTGTGTGTGTGTGTGTGTGTGTGTGTGTGTGTGTGTGTGTGTGTAATGCCAGTCAAAGCCTCCTGGAGAGGATATGAATGTTTCTGAGACACCTGCAGGCAAGCACTTACTGTTTTATTTGAACTTGCGTTGTCCTGTGTGGGTTGGGTATCAGATGGTTTTATTGCATTTTTTTGTAAGATTAACTATAACCATGTCAGCCAGCTGCTTTACTACATACTACATCGTCTCAATATGTCACTTTTAATCTTCTGATAAAAACTGTGGACATGATTGGCTGTCAGTTTTTCTAGTAAATAGCCAGCGGTTTTTGACGTGTGTGTTTTAAGATGACGTGTCCTTGCTCGCTGGTGTTCAAAGAGCATCTGCCTGTTTTTTTTTACCGATGCTTGTCAAGTCTTAAGGCAATGTTAAATGATTTTCACACCCTACCATTAATGTGTTAAACAGCATGACAACTATCTTCATTTGGAGTGAGAGAGACACACAGAGACAGACAGAGAGATAGAGAGAGAAACAGATAGAAAGAGAGAGAGAGAGAGAGACAGACAGAAAGAGAGAGAGAGAGAGAGAGAGAGAGAGAGAGAGAGAAGGAGTGTCTGAACCTTTCGCAAGTCTTAAATTAGATTTAGAGGAAGAGGACAACAGGACAACAAGAGGCTTTGTGAGACTTCCAGTCTTCTCCGTTTATTTTGGTTTTAGAGCTTAAAAGCAAACAGGGTGTTGTTTACCTCTGAGCTGATGCAGGAAGACAATTAAAAGGTCAGAACAAAGTTGTTTGCAGTGTTGTTGAGCAAACGTTGAATCGCTCTCGGACCTGTGTTCTGGACTCGTATGAAAAACGTAAGCTTGGTCAGTGGTTACCTGATTAATAGTACCACTGAAAGCCTTGGTCTTCACAAAATCAGCATCATATATCCTTGGGTTGTTCTATTTTTGGAAACATCAACAATAACAACAAAACAAAACAGAAGACTCAGGATACTGTTAACGGTGATGTTTTAGAGAAGGGGGAATAGTGTGAGACCCTGGACCGTGATGTTGATGTGTTTGAGTGCCATTGACTTTTGGCATTAGACACAATGAGACTAATGATAGTTGGACTCGATTTCCCATAATGCATCTCCATGGATTGGGGGTTAAAGTCACCGAATCTGTCTATCTCTCTGTTCTTCTGTCTGTCTGTTCTTCTGTCTGTCCTAATTCCACTCACTGCATAATTTAGAAAAAAATGCTAAAAAGTGGGAAAGGGATGGCATTCAGTGGCTGGGGGAGGTGGGCAGTGACGTAGAGAAGTCGACCCTACGTGATCATGGCCTTGCATGGAGATGGCCACCTTCAACCCATAACAATTCAGACATTTTATAAAAAAAATTACTTTGTTAATATTAACACCAGCATTTATTCGTTGCATGTATTTCATCACAGTACCGACATATTGTTTAGTTTGCAGCTCAAGAAAAACACATTGAAGTGTGCAGTACCTCTAGCCTACTTCTAAACTATACTACTATACTACTACTACTATACTATACTACTACTACTACTTCTACTGCTGCTCATACTACTACTGCTGCTACTACTACTGTTACTACTACTGCTACTACTACTCCTACTACTACTGCTGCTATCACTACTACTGCTACTACTACTTCTGCTACATTTACCATTACTATTGACAGTTACCATATATGTAATATGAGATAACTTATATTCTGAAACAATAATCCTTAAATATCTATCATTCTGGTATCAACCTTGGCTCAGTAGTACTCAGGGGTACCCCAGCTATACCCCTTAGTAATAAGGCAGAGAGCAGACTGGTGGAGAAGGGCTGGTTGATAAAAGGGTATCTCAAAAATTCAGATAACTGAGATATAAGATATATATATATATATATATATATATATACAGCCGCGGAAAAAATTAAGAGACCACTTCAAAATTATCAGTTTATCTGGTTTTACTATTTATTGGTATGTGTTAAAGTAAAATGTACATTTTTGTTTTATTCTATAACCTACTGGCAACATTCCTACCAAATTTCAAATAAAAATATTGTCATTTAGATCATTTATTTGCAGAAAAATTACAATTGGTCAAAATTAGGGATGCACCGATCCGCTTTTTTCACCTCCGATACCGATACCGATATCTGAGGTTTAGTATCGGCCGATACCGATCCCATACCGATATAAAAAAAAAAAGCGAAATGATGATAACAAACTGTAAGTTTCATTGGGGGAGATCTGGGATCATGAGACTTGACTTAAACATTTCTTTCCTATGTAAAAAAAAACAAATAAACAGATATAAATGTACTGAATTACTAATTTATTTAATCATTTTGCACCAGTAAAACAATCTTAATCATATAAATATAGTGTGACTGGTTCAGTCAGTGCAATTAGGGATTCAAAATACAATGTAAAACAAAATAAATAATAAAATAATAAATAGCTCCAGATAGCAGATCCTTTCGCTCGCTCCATTTTGTAAACACTGAGCTCTGCACGGCGTGTTGCTTTTGTATGACGTCACTCACAGCGCACAGCATAGAATTACACTGAATAGATCAGCCAATAGACAGATAGATAGATAAACTTGTATTAATCCCGTGAGGTAAATTGAATTATCAAAGCAGCAAGGTAGTAGGAATAGGATTCAAGTATAAATATTAAAAAAAAAAAAAAAAAAAAATTTTTTTTTTTTTTTTTTTTTTTTTTTGGATCGGCACATTTTCACCGATACCCGATCTAGAAATGTCGTCCATATCGGTACCGATACCGATACAAATATCGGATCGGTGCATCCCTAGTCAAAATAGCAAAAATGATGCAGTGTCTTCAGATCTCGATTAATGCAAAGAAAACAAGCTCATATTCATTTTTAAACTACACAATACTAATGCTTACACTTAGGAAGAGTTCAGAAATCAATATTTGGTGGAATAACCTTGATTTAAAATCACAACTTTCATGTGTCTTGGCATGCTCTCCACCAGTCTTTCACATTGCCGTTGGGTGACTTTATGCTACTCCTGGTGCAAGAATTCAGCTCGGTACTCCATCCACACCTTTACTGGCCTCTAAGTTCGTCTTCTCTGATGAGTCCGATTTCACAGTAGGTGCAAGACTCTCTGGCTTGTAGGCCTCTCCAGGTCTCCGTCTAACCATCAGACGACCATGTGTTGGGCAAAGCTGAAAATTGGACTCATCAGAGAAGACGAACTAGAAGACCCTCCAGTCCGTTTTTTTCAATCCTTATGGTCTTTTACAAACCTCAGCCAGGCAAAGTACAACGTTGTCCCGGAAGAAAAACTTGCTTCCTTTAGCTCTGACAATGTTCCCCAACTCTGAGAAATGTTTTTTCCAGCAGGGCAATGCTCCATGCCACACAGCCAGGCCAGTAAAGGTGTGGATGGAGTACCACCAGATCAGGACCCTGTCATGGCCAGCCCAATTTCGAGACCTGAATCCCATAAAAAACCTCTGAAATGTGATCAAGAGGAAGATGGATGGTCACAAGCCATGAAAAGAAGCCGAGCTGCTTGAATTCTTGCGCCAGGAGTAGCATAAAGTCACCCAACAGCAATGTGAAAGACTGGTGGAGAGCATGCCAAGACACATGAAAGTTGTGATTTTAAATCAAGGTTATTCCACCACATATTGATTTCTGAACTCTTCCTAAGTGTAAGCATTAGTATTGTGTAGTTTAAAAATGAATATGAGCTTGTTTTCTTTGCATTATTCGAGATCTGAAGACACTGCATCATTTTTGCTATTTTGACCAATTGTAATTTTTCTGCAAATAAATTATCTAAATGACAATATTTTTATTTGAAATTTGGTAGGAATGTTGCCAGAAGGTTATAGAATAAAACAAAAATGTACATTTTACTTTAACACATACCAATAAATAGTAAAACCAGAGAAACTGATAATTTTGAAGTGGTCTCTTAATTTTTTCCGCGGCTGTATATATATATATATATAAAAATATATATATATATGTTCAGGCTCTGGGCTCTGTAAAGCGCCTAGAGGCAATTGTATTGTTATGGCGCTATTAAATAAAATTGAATTGAATATACTGAGTGGTGATATATACTGTATACGTTAGGAGGAATTATTGAAAAGAAGGGCGTGCCTTAAGATGTGTTTCTAGGTCATGGTTAAGAAGTAAGATCTCCTTCCCTATGAAGAAGCCTCATCTCCAGGCGATGGCTGCAGTCAAAGTCAAAATAATAAATATTTGCTGTCTCCAGGGAAGGACCATAAAAGAACAATAGTACACTTGAAAGGCACTCACTGGTTACAGAGCAGTCGGTCACAATATGCAAAGCCCAGACATTTCCTTAAAAGTAGAATTTTCAATCTAGTTATCAGTTCCATAAGGTTACATCTTTAGCGTCCCCCCTACCGCAAAGGCAAAGATGCCTTATATAGATAAAAAACTTGGAGTGTTGCTCGTGAAAATCCAAATTGCCATTCCACATGGGTAGCTATCTGAATTTGTATGCTTTAAGTGAGATTGGTGCCTGGCACGTTAAGATTTTTTTTGAATCCTCTTTGTCTTATCCCCCCATCTTATTATGCGGAGAGGTGCTGTCAGCCGCTCTCACACCGAATGTATTTCTTTGGCAGTAGTGTCCTTGCGACTGCAGGCTGCTTCAAAGAGGCGTTGTAAGGAGAGGCCGGTAGTTTGTTAAGACCCCTCTGTCATTGCACGACAGCGGGAGTGTGTCTGTTTTCCCTCTCCTCAGCCGTGAGGAGATAAGAGATTGGGTGTGTGTGTGTGTGTGTGTGTGTGTCTGTCTGTATGGAAGGGTGGGGGGATAGATGAGGGGTCTGGTTACCTCCGATGTGTGGTTAGGCTTGTACACCAAACACCATGTTGCTAGGCACCTTTGTTTGTATCGGTTGAGATTTGGCAATCCGTCTCATGAAAGGTGTCGAGTTACACAGACTGAATGGTCTTTGTGTGCATCAGTGTGTATCAGGCAGTCATTTCAGAGAATTTCATCAATTCTTATTGTTTATGGGCCGCTGTTGAAATACATCCAAGGGCAGCTTTTGAAACCCTGTTTGGAGAATTATGAGCTTTCCAATGTACCCGCATTAGGCATTAGTGTGGACAAGGCCTCTATCTCTCTGAATCTTTTTTGTCTCTCTATCTCTCTGAATCTTCTGTCTCTCTATCTCTCTGAATCTTTTTTGTCTCTCTATCTCTCTGAATCTTCTGTCTCTCTATCTCTCTGAATCTTCTGTCTCTCTATCTCTCTGAATCTTCTGTCTCTCTATCTCTCTGAATCTTCTGTCTCTCTATCTCTCTGAATCTTCTGTCTCTCTATCTCTCTGACTGTTCTATGTCTCTCTCGACCTCTTCTTCCCTTTCTCCTGCCCTCTCTTCATTTCATGAGAGAATTTCATCAATTCTTATTGTCTATGGGCCGCTGTTGAAAGACATCCAAGGGCAGCTTTTTAAACCCTGTTAAATGTCTAATGACATCATCCCTTAACGAGTAAGAGTGGAATTGAGAAGATCTTGTAAGTTGTCGTTGGTACACTGCAGTTACACAGCCCTCTTTTTCTATATCAGCCCATTCTCAGATAATGAAGTTAAGATAAGGAGATAATGCACTAATTAAATAGTTAAATCATTTCACCCAGTTGGAAGTTATTGGACCACTCACACTGGAAGTATGGTCTCTGTCTCAGATTTAAGGTTTAAGTATACTCCAAAATGTCTGCGTTTGCGCAATGTGGATGCGTTTGTGTGTATTTGTCTCCAAAGTAAACTAGTTTTGCTAGTGCCTACACACACAAACACACACACACACACACACACACACACACACGTCCCTCAGCGCACAAGCTCAATCACTCTATCACAGGGTTTGGAGTAACATAATAACGCAGACCTAAACGTTGGGGCGTCCGTGGGAGTATACTTAATCTGTGCGCAGACTAATACAATGTGGCGTCCGCAGGAGTATACTTAATCTGTAAAATGACCACACACGCAGCCACCAGGAAATATATACTCTGCCTTATCCTGCTAAAGTAACCTTCTGCGTGTGTGTGTGTTTGTGTATGTGTGTGTGTGTGTCAGTGAGAAAGAGAAAGAAAGAAAGAGAGAGAAAATTAAAAAGAGAGAAAAAAGGAGAAAGAAAGAAAGAGAAACACAGAACGTGAGCGTTTCGTTTTCATGTGTTTGTCGACTCTTGATCTAGTTTTGGAGTTATGTCTCGGTAGACGGCATTCTAACATGGCTTATCCTGCTAAAGTAACTTTCTGTGTGTGTGTGTGTGTTTGTGTTTGTGTGTGTGCCAACGAGAGACAGAGAGAGAGAGAAAATAAAAAAGAGAGAAAAAAGGAGAAAGAAAGAAAACACAGAAAACGTGTGTTTTCATGTGTTTGTCGACTCTTGATCTAGTTTTGGATTTATGTCTCGGTAGACGGCATTCTAACATGGCTCTCGTCTCGCCTCCCCCCTCTGCATCTCTCAGGTCAGGACGTTATTTGTGAGTGGCCTCCCCCTGGACATCAAACCCAGAGAGCTCTACCTCCTCTTCAGACCATTCAAGGTACGCTATCACTCCCTGCTCCCCATCTCCCTGCTCCCTGCTCCCATCTCCCTGCTCCCTGCTCCCTGCTCCCTGCTCCCTACTCCCTGCTCCCTACTCCCCTCTCCCTGCTCCCTGCTCCCATCTCCCTGCTCCCTGCTCCCTGCTCCCTGCACCACTCCTCTCCTACCCTCCCTCATCTCTCCCTGCTCCCTGCTCCCTGCTCCGTGCTCCCCTCTCCCCTCACCCCGCTACTTTCTCCCTGCTCCATGCTCCCTGCTCCCTGCTCCCTGCTCCCTGCTCCCCTCTCCCTGCTCCCTGCTCCCCTCTCCCTGCTCCCCTCTCCCCTCTCCCTGCTCCCTGCTCCCCTCTCCCCTCACCCCGCTACTTTCTCCCTGCTCCATGCTCCCCTCTCCCTGCTCCCCTCTCCCCTCTCCCTGCTCCCTGCTCCCCTCTCCCCTCACCCCGCTACTTTCTCCCTGCTCCATGCTCCCCTCTCCCTGCTCCCTGCTCCCCTCTCCCCTCACCCCGCTACTCTCTCCCTGCTCCCTGCTCCCTGCTCCGTGCTCCCCTCTCCCCTCACCCCGCTACTTTCTCCCTGCTCCCTGCTCCCTGCTCCGTGCTCCCCTCTCCCCTCACCCCGCTACTTTCTCCCTGCTCCATGCTCCCTGCTCCCTGCTCCCCTCTCCCTGCTCCCCTCTCCCCTCTCCCTGCTCCCTGCTCCCCTCTCCCTGCTCCCTGCTCCCTGCTCCCTGCTCCGTGCTCCCCTCTCCCCTCACCCCGCTACTTTCTCCCCTCTCCCTGCTCCCCTCTCCCTGCTCCCTGCTCCCCTCTCCCTGCTCCCTGCTCCCCTCTCCCTGCTCCCCTCTCCCCTCTCCGTGCTCCCCTCTCCCCTCACCCCGCTACTTGCTCCCTGCTCCCCTCTCCCTGCTCCCTGCTCCCCTCTCCCTGCTCCCCGCTCCCCTCTCCCCTCTCCCTGCTCCCCTCTCCCTGCTCCCTGCTCCCTACTCCCTGCTCCCCTCTCCCTGCTCCCCTCTCCCTGCTCCCCTCTCCCTGCTCCCTGCTCCCCTCTCCCTGCTCCCTGATCCCTGCCATTACTCCGTGCTACGTGCTCCCTGCTCCGTGTTTTCCCTCACACTTAAAGTAGCTAAAGACGAGCCCAGTTGTTGGCTTTCGTAAACAAAGACTTGAAGTTAACGACTGTGGTCGCCTGCAAGAGCTGTTTAAGTGCATGGCTCTTTCTTAGTTAATGGCTCCAAAGGACAAGACGTAAACAAGCTAAAAGCAAATGTTTAGGCACCTGAAGGCCGGATTTAACGTCATCAGTCTTACCAGACAAAGTAAACAGTGTCGTAAGGATGTACTTTTACTGTTTTTGTTATAAAATATATGTTTATCTTTTTTGTTCCCAGGGTTATGAAGGCTCCTTAATTAAGCTTACCTCAAAACAGGTGAGACATTTTGACATTTGACTTGTATTTTGAGCTTTAGTTTTTGTTTGGATTCTTGGTTGTTGGTTCTAGCCATTTCTCATGTAGAACCATGTAAACGAGAGTTCCCCCATTTCAGTGTGTGTGTATGTGTTTGTGCACAAATTTGCACGTCTATATGTCAAGCCTCTAGGTGTGTGCGCGTGTGGGTGTGATTGTGTGTGTGTGTGTGCGCGTGTGTGTGTGTGTGATTGTGTGTGTACCCACTTGTGCATATGTGGGCATGTTTGTGTGTACAGTATGTGTGTGAGAACTAAAGAAGGGTGCTAGAAACTTGCCTGAGGCAGATGGCCAGACTGACAGCCGGCCAACATGGCTGACAACACACACGCTCAGGTGGAATAAGCCAGCTGTGGAAATAAAAAGAAGCGAATCAGAGGTGTGAAGAACCAGTGTTTCGACAAGCGAGAGGGACTTAGTGACCTGACGCGCTTCATTCGCTGGGGGTGGGGGGGGTGGGATGTGGTCTGGCATGGCATCCATGGACACGCCGATCATTTTTGCCAGCGAACGTTAGATCTCTCCTTACAGCCCCCTCTTCTGTGCGGAAGTGACAAGGTCATTAAATGGCACTAACTTGCCAACGCGCACGCACGTGGAAGGCATTTGTCACATATAGGCTTACTACTAACCGTATCAGCTTCCATGCATTCGAAATTCATCGCAAGAGCTGCTAGGTTATTAAATAGACTATCTTTTGCATGTACAGTATGTGCTCAATATGCTGCGAGTACCTAGTTGTAAAAGTAAACATGTTAAATCTCTGTTTGCTAATGTAGACTGTATACATACTCCAAAGGCAGCAAATGAAGGTATTTTGTTAATTTTAACATGCTCAGTCAGTACAGAGTTCACATAGAGTTCACAGGCATCGAATATGTGACATTTATAACAACCAACCACACAGTCCATTATCTGCCCGAGTGCAACAGGATGTCGACATGACTCCTGCTTCCTGTCATGGGTGTGCCATCTTGTTTCGCTGGGCGACCTGGTGAGGGTCACGTGGCGATTTGGAAAACAAGCCTAGTTTAGTACCCCCCCCCCCCCCCCCCGCCTTCCCTGTGCTTTGAGGGTCCCTCATAGCGGAGGCTAGCAGGGGCGCTAGGAAACAGCAATGACAACAATAATGTAAATCAATTGATTCCAGGCTTGTTCTGGAAGCATCCGCGATCTCCATATATAGTAGCAGGTCTCGCAGATTCTATTTTTGCTCCCCGTCAGGCAGCGGCTCGCTGACGTCCCTGTGAAATTTCTTTTTTTCTTTTTTTTTTTTTTTTTTAACTTTTTTTTTTTTCCTGTTTTTTTTTTCTTCTTCTTTCTTCTCCCTGCTCAGCCAAAAAAGCTCCCCATCTCCTCTCTCTCCCTCTCTCTCTCTCCCTCTCCCTCTCTCTCTCTCCCTCTCTCTCTCTCTCTCCCTCTCTCTCTCCCTCTCTCTCTCTCTCTCTCCCTCTCTCTCCCTCTCTCTCTCTCCCTCTCTCTCTCTCTCTCTCCCTCTCTTTCCCTCTCTCTCTCATTTGCTCTCTCTCCCAGGCTTGTTTTGCTTATGCAGGCCCAGACTTCTCATCCCACTGCTCTTTCTGTCTTTCCCCTTCTCTCTCTCTCCCTCCCTCCCTCCCTCTCTCTCTCTCTCCTTCTTGTCTCGCTTTTCTCTCTGTTTTTCTCTTGCTCTTTCACTCTCTTTCTCTCTCTCCCCCTCCAGCTCTTCTTCATCTCTCACGGTTTCACCTTGTCATACACTCTCTGTCGTCTTCTCTCCAGCGCTCCGTCTATGCCTCTGTCTCTCTCATACTCAACCCCTGCCTCCTAGCATCCCCCCCCCCCCCCCATTCCCCATTCCCACCCCCCCCCCCCAATACCCTTCTGACTCTTGTCACATTGTCTCCTCTATTCATTCCGACGTATATATCCTTTATCTAGTAGTGCAGAGTGTTCAGTCTTGCTTTTAGCTGAGCTGATGCTTATTGGAGTTGCTGCCTCGTCCTTCTCTCTGTCCTGCCTCTGTACTCGATCTCCCTCTCTCCCTCTCTCTCTCTCTCTCTCTCTCTCCCTCTCCCTCTGTCTCTCCTTCTCCCTCTCCTTTCTTTTAAACAAAGCATTTCCTTTCCTACGGTAACATTTGCTGATAGTAGATATATC
>NC_137919.1:2878841-2881341 GCF_963457725.1 Sprattus sprattus
TTTAATATCGATCGCGAACATGAAAGCCTCGTCAGCTGCCAAGAGTCTTCCGCGCGCCCACACTATTTTCAGGATTGGTCTGCGCTGTTTGGACTGATCCGGCCCGGTCCCTGTCAGTGTCGGGTTGCTGCGCTGCTCCACTTGTTGGGGTGCAGCGTGAGTTCAGGGGGGGGGGAAGTGACAAGGTCCGGAGATCTCCCCGCAAACCTCAATATGACTGTATTCCCAAGGAGCCTTTCTGTATGTCTATGTTATGTATATGCTTGTGTGTGTGTATGTGTGTGTGTGTGTGTGTGTTTTTGTGTGTGTGTTTGTGTGTGTGTGTGTTTTCTTTTCGTTTATTATCTATTTCTGGCATTTGGTTATTTTAATCCAATCTAAAACATTGTAACATTTATTCTTTTCTTTGTCACGATCTTTTCTCCCCCCAGGGCGTCCGCTTCGACCCGGAGATTCCCCAGACCTTGCGGCTGGAGTTCGCCAAAGCCAACACCAAGATGGCCAAGAGCAAACTAGTGGGCACCCCTAACCCCGCCCCCAATCAGCAGAGTCCCGGGCCCCCCTTCATCAGCAGAGACCCCTGTGAGTACGCCGCCCCCGCCCCCCCTGCAAATGTCCTCCCACCCCCACCACACCCGAGGGCAGTAGAACCCCCCCCCCCCCCCCCCCCCGCCTCTGCTGTCTGCCTCCACTGAGCAGAACAGGGGTGAGTCCTTCACTGTAAAGTGGGTTTGTAATATAAACAGGAGGCTATTAAAGTAGCCTATGGCTTCTCCTCTGAGGCTTTGGGAGGGGGCTTTAGTTCAGAGTGCTGGACACTCTGTGAACTTGGGGCCCTGGGTGCCGTGTGTCGCCGTGTGCAGGTATGAGTGTGGGTGGGTTGTGGGGTCTTTATGTCTGCCTAGTGTTCTGCATTTGTAGAGGTCGTTATTAAAGATTGTGTGTAGCAGCCTTATCTTGGAGCAAGCACTGAGACTGCGACAGTCGGCCGTTACAACACAAGATAATATGTGGGGGAGATGTACATGTGAATGAGCTGGTGATGAAAGTGCTGACTCTAACCTAAGCTAAGGAATGTCACCGCTAGCACCCAAAAGGGAACATTTACCAAGGAAGCAAACATATCTAGAGACATGTGGAAAAGCCAACAGCCGAAATTAATGTTTTAAGACTGTTTTAAATACTGAACTGCTGAAGTGGCTGACTTGAGGAAGGTGCCTATGACATGGCGGTGAGGTCTGGTGAGTCTGTGCCAGGTTAGGGCTGCATCACGGCAAGACCAGAGCCAGAGCAGTCGTTCGGCCCCTGGTTAAGCCACAGTGTTTAACCACAGTGTTTAGTTACAGTGTTTAGCTGCAGTGCTATTCCATAGCATGTCCAGAGAGGACCTGACCACGGCTGATGTGAAATCACTACCAGTCCCTGATCTTCAGTAGGATTAAAGCAACACTATGCAACAATTTGACACTTTTGTGGAACAGAACTACTTGTTGCTGCTTTAACAGTGGTTACCACACAGCCCTGAATTCATACAGTGATTCTGAAATAGTTTTCTTTTTCAGTTGAGTTAATTCAGTTTATTCTATTCAGTTCTGAATTTACACAGCGATTCTGAAAAAACATTTATTTTTTGTTGTTTTGCTTTTTCGTGACTTCATCAACTCCAAGTTCCACGTCTGGAGTGTAGTCTTTTGAGAATCACCATTTCAGGAGTCGGGTGATAGTGATACATCAGGTGGAAAATAAGTTCCGAGTTCGCAAGACTCTTAGCCTGGTTCCTGTGACCATCAGCAGTTTCCCGCGGCGTGCCGGATTGCTGACTGGTGTTTCATCACGTAAAAAGGCGGTGTTGTCGCTCACTTGAGATTGCGTGCATAGTTTCAGTTCCTTTTAAAGTAAATATTTTGTTAGCCTTTTTTTGGGTGTTTCAGTAAGCCTCAAAGTAAGGGAGATTTGCTCAGAGATCTGCTCGACCCAAAATCCCTCCGGTGAAAACTCAGGAGAAAAAAAAAAAGGTTAACTGTTTTTGAAGTTTTGCACAGACTGTACAAATACACAGTTAAACATCAAGCAACAGATCGGTATTACGTTCAGTAATATATCTTGAACTGGCATGTAGACGCTCCAGTGGTTGGTCTTTCTTTTGTTCTTTCTCTCGCTCTCGGTTTCTTAAAGACTTATCCTCTCCTGACTTTAGTTATTTCAACCTACGCAAGCACACATGAGGTATTATGAGGAAATTCTTGACAGGGTTGCCCTGTGCTTTGTTCTTCGACGGAGTTAAATATTTTGTCAGGCGTTAGACACACACAAAAGCCTCTTTAGACTGACAGGCAGAGAGTGTGTGTGTGTGTGTGTGTGTGTGTGTGTGTGTCTGTGTGTGTGTGTGTGTGTGTGTGTGTGTGTGTGTGTCTGTGTGTGTGTGTGTGTGTGTGTGTGTGTGTGTGTGTCTGTGTGTGTGTGTGTGTGTGTGTGTGTGTGTGTGTGTGTATGTGTGTGT
>NC_137919.1:2896341-2903841 GCF_963457725.1 Sprattus sprattus
AACAAGTAGCCAATACGCTCCTGTCCTGTGCCCCGTGATGTAGTATGTCAGTGGCATGCCACCATTATGGCTATAGTCATGGTAACGCTCATGACTGTTGTCATGGCGTGTAAAGTTGTGAGATCTGTTTAGAGATTAGCAATTAGAGATGATGTTAGCATGACACAGTCAAATCATTGGACATCAGCTGTCATCATGATGGCTAATTACAGGACAGGGCATCAGCCATAACATGTTCATGACACAGTTATGTCGGCCTTTTGAGGCAGTGTAGTGTAGTGTGGAACAAACTGCCTAGCACTACCAGAGGGGCGTCCCTCTCTACCTTCAAGAAGCTGTTGAAGACCCAACTCTTCAGAGAGCACCTCCCTTCCTAACTGGCACCTTGGCTTAACTTGCACTTAAGCAGTGACAGTCCCGCACTTCTTTTTCTTGAAAAAAAAAGCAGTATTTATTGTTTACCAGGTTTTATTAGCTTGACTGTTCTCTCCCTTGTACGTCGCTTTGGACAAAAGCGTCTGCTAAATGACAATGTAAATGTAAATGTTTCCAATTCTGTTTGAGTTCCTGAAACCCATGCCACAGCTAGCACCATCTCCCAGCAGTTGTGTCATAGCCATGTAAAAAAGGTTCCCCATAGAACCCTTCTGAAAGGGCATAAGGTTCCCATACATCTCACTGAACCTTGAGTATGGTTCCTCAGAGACTGATCATCAGACCTTTCCAAGTAGAACCGCTCAGGAGATTCCACTTTGTGTCAAGGCCCAAGAACGTGGCACTCTGTGCGAAGAAAAGACTCTTTCGAAAACACTCGCATTTGAAAATGGTTACCGTTTCCTCTGTGTTTGTTGATTTATTTGTTTATTTGTTTATTTGTTTTGTTTATTTGTTTGTCTTTGTGGCTTATTTACAGCTTTTTTAGCTGCACCCGGGAAAGCAGAAGCTGGTCCCCCATGTCAGATCTGCCTGGGGGTAGGGGGGGGCTTGTTGTATTTTTAGCAGCACATCTGCCAGGGCCTGGTTCCGGCTGGTTCCGGCTGCGGACGAAGGGGTTGACCTCTCCCAGAGCTCCGACAGTGGGAACAAGAGGATCAGGGATGGAGGGATGGTGGGAAGAGAGAGAGAGGGAGAGAAAGAGAGAGAGGGATGGTGGGAAGAGGAATGGAGGAGGAAGAGGAGGAGGAGGCAGAGTGGAGGAGTGTGTGGAAAGAAGGGGGGGGGGGTCGTGGTATGGGTATAGAGGGAGAAGAGTGTGTGGGGGGGGGGGTCATGTTATGAGTGCAGAGGGAGAACAATTGGAGTTTGTGGGGGGGGGGCAGTCATGTTATGAGTGCAGAGGGATTGGGATTGGGGGGGGGGTATAAAACAGGAAATTCTCCCAGGCTTGGGAAAAGCCAGTAGCCGAGCGAGTGATCAAGCAAGCAGTTTGAGAGCTGGCCGAGACGACATGTCCGTTTTGATTTGCGCTTGCATATTTTGCCTGGCTTCTCGAATTGGAGCGCAGCTAAAACTAATAGTTGTGTGTGAAGTCTTCCCTGGGCTGCAGACTGGACTGGGTCTGGAAAGCTGAAAAGTGTGGTTAAATACTGACCGGACTTAATTTCCTCCGGGATCAATTAAATGTCTGACTGACTGACTTACTGACTGACTGACTGTGACTGGCTGAGTGACTGACTGCCTGACTGGCTGTCTGTCTGACTGACTCACAGATTGGCTGTCTGACTCACTGACTCTGTCTGTCTGACTGACTGACTGGCTGTCTGTCTGTCTGACTGTCTGTCTGACTCACTGACTGACTGACTGTCTGTCTGTCTGACTGACTGGCTGACTACCAGCATAAAGCCTTGTTATAAGGCTCTGTGTTAGGACCTCTTGTCAATACTCATGTTTTATTAATGCCATTTACAAACACATTCACATGTTTGGTCAGTCCAGTTCTGGTCAGATAGCTATGGCATTAAGCATTAAGATAGCATAAAGAAAAACAACACACACAAGTTATCTTAACACTAACAATATCTTGTGTTGTCTTGGTGATGGTGGTGTGTGTGTGTGTGTGTGTGTGTGTGTGTGTGTGTGTGTGTGTGTGTGTGTGTGTGTGTGTGTGTGTGTCACAGGTTCCTTTTGTGTGATGGTGGCTAGGACAGGCCTTGATGGAGTGTCGTGCGGCTTCTGCAGTCCAACCAGGGGGGTTCCAGACCTCTCTACCCCTACAGTGGACCACTGGTGGGTGCTTAGATGTGTGTGTGTGTCTGTGTGTGAGAGTGTTTGTGTTTGTATTTGAGTGTGTGCGTGTGTGTGTATATGTATGTGTCTGTGTGTTTTCATGATTTATGTGAGTTTGTGAGCCTTTTTGTAATATTTGATGTGAAAAGATTTTGAAAGAGCTTAGAGCGATGTTTGCGCAATACGATTTACAGTTATTTCTATTGCTAGTTAAAATAAAAGTTATTACTTGGGAAGTTTGTGTGCGTGTGGGTTGTGTGTGTGTGTGTGTGTGTGTGTGTGTGTGTTTTCTTTGTGTGTGCGTTTGCGTGTGTGTGCACGCACGTGCGTTTGTGTGTGTGTTCTCACAGTAACCCAGAGTAATGCATGATTTCTCTTTTCTGCTCCCAGGTAAAAACACCTCCCTGGATTCATGGACACTCAAGACCCCTTCTGCCTCCATCACACAAGATCATCCTCTCTACCTCCCTCCCTCATCCCTCCCTCCCTCCTCTCCTCTCCTCTCCTCTCTTCTTCCCTTCTTCTTTTCTATGTTACGTGCCAGAAGAAGTACTGGTAACACCTCTTTTGAAGAGCCCCACTGTAAGAGCTACGTTCTCTCTGCAAGCCCCAAACCCTTAACACCCTCCTCAGCAGAGCTTTGATGTTCACGTTGGTGCAGGTGTGTGCAGTTGGTGTGTGTGTCTGTGGGTTTATGATGCTTGTGAGGGTGTTAAGGGCTGGGGGGGGGGGGGGGGGGGGTGGGGCCACAATCATGTTTTATAGAACTCATATGATAGACGCCTTTCAACTGGGGTGAGACTGAATGACCTGTAAAATTTTAACCAAAGGAGCTCATGTGTGTGATACCTCATGACGGAGTGACCTGTCACATTTTAACCAAAGGAGCTCATGTGTGTGATACCTCATGACGGGAGTGTCTTCAGTTTGCAGTGCTTACTCTCAGACGTGAAACGCTGGAGTTACTGATGAAAGAAATAGCAAAGATTGAGATCGCTATCGCAAGACAATCCCCTCAGCTGAGCTCCACGACAGCAGAGACTTTACTTCAGGATTTTTTGCAGTGAGGCGGAGTCAGATATCACACACACTAACACACACACACACACACACATTCACACACACACACATACACACACATTCACACACACACATACACACACACTCAAACAAACACTGTGAGAAACCCAAGGGTAGCTACTGTAAGCCCCAGTTCTGTTTTTCTTTTTCCTACAAAAACAACAAAATGGACGCTTTAGTCTGCCGACGTTTTCAGCTCACTGAGCAGACCCAGTTTGGTGAATGATATCCAAGAGACATGGTTCAGGGTAGTTTGAGTGTAGCTTTGAGTGATTACCAAGGAATGTGACATTAAATAGCTGTCATTAGATGCGGTTCTAATCAGTAGACTGATGGTTTTATTGAATGCAGTATGCATAGCTCATAGGGACATATGCCCAGCTCCTTTCATTAAAATGTTACTGAATTATTATTATCCTTGTTGTCATAATTATTATTATTATCTTATATATATACAAATTTAAAAAATACACTATTATTAAGGATATTATGATCAAGGTTGACGCATGACTTGCCAAAATAAAAGGTGAATAAAAAAATTACAACACTGTACATTTTAGATATTTTGAAGAGGAATATAGAAGTATTTTTATAATCAAGTGAACATTTTCAGAGCTTCTTGTTTCATCTAATATTATTCCTGTTAAGTGTGTGCGAGGGCCTTGTGTTATAGTGGAACATTATGGATGCTCTTTCTTTGTCTCTCGCCATGTCAATATACTGTAAATGCCCTCGATTGATATACTGAAATTAGTTCCAATCTCTGTGTCGTTTTTGCTGGTGGTTTACGCTGACAGTCAGGGGTATTTTTCTTAGTATCCCTCTGCTCGCCATAAGGTATGTGGACCTTAGACTCTGCCAGACACAATCAACCCATCTAGATTGTCTTAAGTCTTTTAAAACCTCCCATATTCCTGGAATAAGAGAGATACGACTTCCTCGAGACAAGACTGCAGAGTCCACGTCAATTCAAATCTGGAGGTAACTTGACCACGAAAACAAAAAAAAACTAACCGTGAGCCGTTGTGTGGTTTATGACAGTGCTGTGGATGTTAACGGTCTTGCCCTATTTGTGATACGGTCATGCTAGCACTATGACAAGTGGCTCGAGCAGACATGTCACAAGCCCATTCACCGCAGTGGCATATCTGTCAGAGCTAGCATCGCCAGCGTTAGCGTCTCTAGCGAAAGGGGCATGGGGGTCTAGGATGACATCGGACCGGTGGGTGCATTCGCCTGAAAAACATCACTGTGTCACAAGCCATACTTCCTCCTGTGCGGATGTGAGGCAGTATTTTGTGCATGGCTTTCAAGTCTCTTCGAGTCTACTTTTAGAAAATAACAGGCCGTCATTCCTTTGATTACAAGGCCTTGATGGAGCTTTTTTGTGTGGTCTATTTTTGTCATGAAGAACATTCAACCCAGTTTTGTACATGTTACTGTTCTTGAATGAATGACTGGTATATGAATATAAATATATTACTTCAAACGTGTGCTTTTTATTTCATTTATTGTTTGAAGATGTAAAGGAGGATGACAGAATAGAGTGAAAGGGCCTACTCTTTCTTCTTCGTTGGTTTTGTTTGGTTTGGAGTTTCAGAGGGCAAGGCTCCCATTGGACAGCTGAGAAACCAAAGCCATTTTTGTGCACGAAAATAAATCAATACAAATAAAATAAACAATTGTACATACAGTATCTACATACATTAAGCTTCTAGAAATGTGGTTCTCAGTGAAGGCTTCTGTTGCGTGTTACCCATAATTCCCTGCTCTGCGTACCTGTCTGAACTTATCGTGAACGCACACTTGATGCACCTGACGTCAATCAGGTGTGTGTGGGGAGGAGATAGATGTTCAGGGCTGGTTGACTTAAGGTGCTGGACTGAGAGCTGCAGCTTTAGATGCGTAAAAGGAGTATCTAATGAGTATCTAATGCTCGGGTTGAATCAAATGCCAACTTAATCAATCAATCAATGAAATTGAATAAAAATGAATTGTGTTAACTGTGGCATTAGCGATGATTGTCTAATGTCTCAGAAAATCAATGTCAGATGATGCCTAAACTACATCAACATCTTTAGCTGCAATATCTTTTACCCCAAACTTGGAGAGAATGTGGTCTGTCCACAATAAGAGCTATAGGCTACTAAGATAGATAATATCGTTCTTTTGACTTGAAAAGAGTTTGAATAGAGTGTTTTAGTGCTGCTCTGTAGAGACTGACTATAAAATGTAAGTTCCTGGTCAGTAGCCAAGCCTTGTGAATGTCTATGGCTACCGTGGTCACCTGACTGTCATCTGGTTTTTTCTTCTTTTTTATCACCACCACGGTTCACCCTTTTCACACTTCTGTGGTCAACACCTTTCTCTTCTCTCTCTGTCTTTCTCACCCTCACTCTCTCTCTTTCTCTCCATCCCCCTCACTCTCTCTCTCCCTCTCCCTCACTCTCTCTCTCTCCATCTAACTCACTCTTTATTACATGCTCTACTCTCTCTACCCTCTTGCTCTGTGACTGTTTCTCCCTCCTCTCGCTCTCTCCCTCTATCTCTCTCTCTCTCTACTCTCTCTTTCTCTGTCCCTCTCTCGCTCTCTCCCGCTCTCTTTCTTTCTCTATCTCTCCCTCTCTCTCTTTCTCTGTCCCTCTCTTTCGCTCTCTCTCTCTCTCTCTCCCTCCCTCTTTCTCTCTGCTCTGTGTTGCTATCTTTTCCTCAGTGTTGCCTGTCAATTTGTCGACTTTCCTCTTCCATTCCTCTCACCTCCTTCTCGTCTCCTCGCCTCTCTTCTGATTCTTCTCACTTCCCTCTCCTCTCCATTCCTCTTCTCTACCATTTCCCCCCTGTCAACACAGATCCCTATCCCTCTGGTTACTTCCACATCATTTCCTCTCCTTTCCCTCCTCTGCTCTCCTCCATCTTGTCTTCCTCTCCTCCGGTTCTCTGTTCCGTTCTCTCCTCTCATCTCCTCTGCTCTCCTCTATCTTGTCTTCCTCTCCTCTGGTTCTCTGTTCCGTTCTCTCCTCTCATCTCCTCTGCTCTCCTCTATCTTCTTTTCCTCTCCTCCGGTTCTCTGTTCCGTTCTCTCCTCTCACCTTTGCCACGGACCTGTAGGTCCTGTCTGTGTGATGGGAACTAACCCAAACAGCACATGAAGGGGCCATGAAAACATGCTCTATGATTCATCCCTCTCTCCCTCTCTCTCTCTCAGTCACTCTATCTCTCTCTCTGTCACCCACTCTCTCTCTCTCAGTCACTCACTCTGTCTAGCTTGCTCTCTCTCTCTCTCTCCTTCTCTGCCCCCCACCACACACACACACTTTGTGTTTTATTTAGAGGCTTTACATTTCTTTGAATTGATGTCTTGCCTTACACACATAACATGCACTCACATGTGCTTACACACACAAACACACACACACACACACACACACACCTACACACCCCTCCCACACACAAAACACACATACACATGCACACACACACACACACACACACATCTACACACCCCTCCCACACACAAAACACACAAACACATGCACAAACACACTCACACACACACACACCACACACACTCTGTCTTAGAAGCCACCAGCCCTCAGGGGAGGGACAAAGACAATTTCCTCTCCCGTCCTCCTTCTTTCTCTCCTGCTCTCCCTCCCTTTTTTCTATCTGTCTTTATCCCCCCCCCCCCTTTTTCTCAAACTCCCTATATATTACTCCCTCTCTCATGCTGTACACTCCCTCTATACACACACACACACACACACACACAACTCCTTCTATATTACTCCCTCTCCCTCCATTGACCACCTTCCCTCACTTCCCCCCCTCTCGTCTTCCTATTTCTTTTACCCCCCCCCCCCACATCCACCCTTCCTCCCCCTATTTTCTCTCTCCTTTCTCTCTTTCCCTCTCCTTTCCGCCCCCCACCGCTCTTTTCCTCTCCCTCATTACCTCTCCCTCCCTCCCTCTCTATCTTTCCCTCCCTCCCTCCCTCCCTCTTTCTTTTACAATCTCTCTCTCCTCCATCTCTCTCTCTCTTTCCCACTCTATCCATCTCCCCCCCCCCCCCCCCCCCCCCCCCCCCCCAGCTCAAAGGCCATTCTCTCCGTCGAGTCTCACTTCCTGTTTTCCCTCTCCCACGGAGTTCCATTGGACTCCCTGCGGGCCCCCCCGGCCCTTCCCGCCCCAATGCAT
>NC_137919.1:2908841-2918841 GCF_963457725.1 Sprattus sprattus
AGGATTTTTAAGTGAGTTTGTGGTTTTGGCGAGTAGTGGCGAGTCGATGTTTGAGGGTCTGCCACGCCCACACCTTTCAGATTTTGGACAATCCCTCAATACAATTTCATCCCCCATGGCTGAAGAGTATTCTGACCAAGTTTGAAGGCGTTTCCATTAAATCTGTAGGAGGAGTTTGATGAGATGCGACGTGTGTAAATGGCGAGCACTGGCGAGTCGTAAAAGTTTGAGGGTCTGTCACGCCCACACCTTTGAGAAATTCAAAAATCTGGTAATACAATTTCATCCCCCATGGCTGAAGAGTATCCTGACCAAGTTTGAAGTCATTCCCATTAAATCTGTAGGAGGAGTTCGATCAGATGCGAGGTGTGGGAACAGAGTGACGATTCCAACCACCAACAGGTGGCGCTATAGGCGTGTGGCACTATAGGCATATGTCTGCGTTCAGGCCGGGTCCAGCTATAACCCTATGACGTTTGGTCAGGATCGGACAATGCAGGCTGGAATTATAAGTGACTTTGCGTTTTGTGGCGAGCATCGGCGAGTCGTAAAAGTTTGAGGGTCTGCCACGCCCACACCTTTGAGATTTTGAACAATCCCTCAAGACAATTTGATCCCCCATGGCTGAAGAGTATTCTGACCAAATTTGAAGTCATTCCCATGAAATCTGTAGGAGGAGTTCGATCAGATGCGAGGTATGTAAACAGGCCAAAACGCAGTCAAAACGCACGTTCCACTCAAAATTGCCAACTTCCTGTTGACCTGCCACCATTTCGTCAATACACTTTTTGGTGCGTCTGGGCATGATAAAGGTGTGTACCGAATTTCGTCGAGCTCTGCCAAACTAACCCCAATGCATAGGGGTATTTGCAATGTTGTAGGGGGCGCTATAGAGCCATTTTGCCCCGCCCCGTTATATCCTTTCCGCCAAAGTTCTTAGAATTCGTGTAATTATGTCCCTGCCAAATTTGGTGAGTTTTCCATGGAATATCGTCAAGGTGAAAAATAAGAATAAACTTTAGAATACCAATAGGTCTTCGCTGCCTACAGCAGCTCAGGCCCTAATAATTCGAATTAGAGTCAGAAACATCAGACTCTACAATTGTATGTTGACACACGTGCGCTAGTCGCTCTCAGAGATCAGTGGGTTTTACCCTCTGATGTTGTCTTTTAAGAAGTGGAAATAATATGAGCCAGAGGAGACTGCAGGCAAACACTCTCACACACACATACACACACACACACACACACACACACACACACACACACACACACACACACACACACACACACACACACACACACACACACAAACACACTCTTTAGTTTCTGCTGTGATAATCAGGCTGACAGCCGTCAAGCTGCGTGGTTCATGTCAAGGCCAGAGAAGGCAGGAGGTCCTGCTGTTTCTCCTAACACATCCCACCTCCCCTCTCCTCCCACCTCCCCTCTCCTCCCACCCCTCTCCTCCTCACTGACTCTGATCAGAGGGAGAAGGAAGGGGGGGGGGAGAGAGAGAAACAGACAGAGAGAGAGGGAGAGAAAGACAGTAAAGGAGTAAAATAGAGAGAGAGAAAGAGTAGGAGAGAGATTCCGGGAGGAATAGAAAGAAGAGGAAAAACAGAGGAAAGGCCAGTGTGTGTGTGTGTGTGTGTAAAAAGAGTGAGAGTGAGAGAATGTGTGTGTGTGTAAAAGAAAGAGGGATAGAGAGAGAGTGTGTGTGTGTGTGTAAAATAAAGAGGGATAGAGAAAGAGAGTGTGTGTAAAAGAAAGAGGGATAGAGAGAGAGAGAGAGAGTGTGTGTGGTGTTTAAAGACTGAGGAGTGAAGTGGGTGAGGGTTCTGCATGCCGGCCTTTTTCAAAAGCCTCCTGCTCCCAGGCTGGCTAATCCCCAGGCACGGGTGTTAAGTCCTCCCCACTGAGGGCATCCTGTGAGGGGCTGAGAGGTGAGGGGTGCTGGGGGGCGGGGGGCCTGTGAGAGTAGGATCGATGGAGCCATGACGGGGGTCAGTCAGGGTTGTGGTTGATGTGTGTGTGTGCGTGTGTGTGTTTGTGTGTATGTGTGCGTTAGATTGTGTGTTACCATGTGTGTGTGTGTTTGTGTGTTTTGAGTGTCAGAGTGTTGAGGCCCAAGCCTTCCGTGTAAGGGGAGCAGCCGCACTCGATAATGCATTAACAAGAGTGGCTCCTGTGGATGGGGTGTGGTGGGTGGGGTGTGTGTGTGGTGTGGTGGGTGGGTGGGTGGTGTGTGTGTGGGGTGTGTGGGGGGTGGGGGGTGTCGGGGGGGGGTGGTAGGGGCAGAGCGGGGAGAGCATGCAGGGGGCTTTTAGGCTCACGCAGCCTTCCAGCAGACTCCAGTAGGGCTCGTCCTCCGTAGCAGGGCTCTTGACTTGACAAAGACCCCCATAGAGTCATAGAGTCAATTCAGTTCAATTCAATTCAATTCAATTCAATTCAATTCAATTCAATTCAATACAATATAATACAATACAATACAATACAATACAATTCAATTCAATTCAATTCAATTCAATTCTATTCAATTCAATTCAATTCAATTCAATTTATTCATAATAAAGTATCCGTCTATTTAGATATAGGCTAGGCTATACTGTTAAATAGATATTTATATAGATATTATATAATATTATATATTATATGTATTAAATTGTCTAAAGGCACTTTAAGAGGGCGCGGTAAGAGGGCATTGGTTTTAGATGTATTATAGGTTCTTATAATGATTGCCATGAAACAACACAAGATGGCAGTGTGAATGTTGAAGAGTTAGGTTTGATATCTCGAATATCTTACAGTAATGTTCAATTGTGTGTGTGCGTGTGTGTGTGTGTCTCTCTTTCTCTTTCTCTCTGTTACACTCTCTCTCTCCCTCTCTCTTACACAAATACACATGTACGCATACACACACACTCACACACAGTCAGTCTCTCTCACACACACACACACACACACACACACACTCACACACACTCACACACACACACACACACACACACACACACACACACACACACACACACACACACACACTCACACACACACTCACACACACACACACTCACACACACTCTCACACTCACACACACACACACACACACACACACACACACACACACACACACACACACACACACACACACACACACACACACACACACACACACACACACACACACACACAGCCATATGCTGTCCTGATTTCCTATATGAAGCTATCCACAAGACCCATCTGCCAAGCTGAGCGGACCCACACACACACACACACACACAGAGTCCCACACACTCTCCAGGCCCTCTATGTGAACAGAGTTTCCCTCACAGTCGGGTGACGCACTCGTGGTCAACTTTCCAAAACAGCCGTTAGATTGCATCACATGACCAGAGTTTGAACTGCATGAGGAGCAGTCTCTACGAGGGGGGCATTACACGGCCTGCCAAACAACTGCAACATGAGGGAAGAAAAAAATCCCCTCCATAACTGAAGGGTTACGTCATATGAGTGATTGCTCTAGAGGTATTACCTTATATGTTTGAATGTATGACACAGTCTGTTGGATATTACCTTATATGTTTGAATGTACGACACAGTCTGTTGGATATGACCTTATATGTTTGAATGTATGACACAGTCTGTTGGATATTACCTTATATGTTTGAATGTATGACACAGTCTGTTGGATATGACCTTATATGTTTGAATGTATGACACAGTTTGTTGGATATGACCTTATATGTTTGAATGTATGACACAGTCTGTTGGATATGACCTTATATGTTTGAATGTATGACAGTTTGTTGGATATGACCTTATATGTTTGAATGTACGACACAGTCTGTTGGATATGACCTTATATGTTTGAATGTATGGCATTGTCGTTGGAATATAACTGTATATGTTTGAATGTATGGCATAGTCCTTGGGATATGACCATATATGTTTGAATGTATGACATAGCCTAGTCCTTGGAATATAACTGTATATGTTTGAATGTATGACCTATATTTGCACAATAAAGTTTTATCTTATCTTATCTTATCCTATAGTCCTTGGAATATAACTGTATATGTTTGAATGTATGACATAGTCCTTGGGATATGACCGTATATGTTTGAATGAATGTCACAGTCTGCGAACTAGCACTTCAAAGTAAGGGCAGACTTTCCCCCTTTATGTTAGATTAGATATACACCATAATGGTTCAAAACCTTGAAAGAGGAGTGAGTGGAAATTGGGTGCTAAAAAAAGGCTAGATGCTATCTGCTCATAAAGTGTTTGTGTGGTTGTGTGTGTGTGTGTGTGTGTGTGTGTGTGTGTGTGTGTGTGTGTGTGTGTGTGTGTGTGTGTGTGTGCAAGCATGTGTCTGTGTCTTTAGATCTTTAGAATAACCTGTCATCTGCCATAAATCCAGATTTTTTTCTGATTGTCTTTGGATGGTGAGAAGAGAGGTTGTAAAGCTCGCACCCTGAAAGAGATGTCGGTTATTTTAAGAATGAGAGACTCAGAGAGACTTCATTGTCATAGCGGGGCGGCACATTATATCCAACACAAAGTGATTGCGCAATAAGAGGACACATCAGAAGAAGAAAGCTCCAGAACTATTGCCTAATTTTCAAAATTCGTTTTTTTGTTATTTGCAACCATGTCGACCCGCACAGAATGTGTGTGACGGAGTGTTGACAAATGTGCCTCCAAAAGAGAATTATTTCATTTGTGCCGTTTGTGAAATTCAACCAGGCCTCTTAGGATAGGACTTTAATCAATCTGTCTTCAATTTGAACATTCCAGAAGCGTGGCTCCGAGAAAGAATTTGACACCACTTTTTGATAATGGTTTCGAAATATGTGAAGTTGTTATAATAGAATAATAAAAACATTAGAAAGACCCAATCCACATGTTCACACTTTGCTTTCTGTCCCATAGAGGTGATGTGTGACTCTCTCATGATAGACTTGCCACATCTAATATTCTTCAGATCCATCATTCTTTTAATGTTCAGTCCTCTAGCTGATGCTTTTCAGATTCATGACACTATTGCACTGTTGCACACCTGATCAGTCTGAATCGGGATAAGTTATCAAAAACAGTTGTCAGTTGTCTTCTTTTAAATCTATTCGTTTGAAGGGTATGCTTTTTAAACCTAACTTAAGGCCCTTGGATAGAATGCATCAAGGTATAAATGCATACAAATACAACGTTCGACTATTCAAGACAGTTTCCCCGATTTAGATTGCTGGACGAATCGACCATGGATATAGTGGCAGCGCCATCTTGTGGCAACTTTCAGACCTTCAAAACCCTCTGTAGGTTTAACACCAGAAAATGTCATCTCTTTTCTATGAGATTAAAAAAAATATCACAGAACCAACAAGTAAGGCCAACTGGGAACATGACATAAATATTTTTATTAAAAAGGTCAAGAATTTTGCTAAGTAGATCCAGAGGTTATAATATTTGGGGATATATCTTTATCTTACAAGTCCTTTTACTGTTTTTAAACTGAAACAGCACTGACCAGAAGATCTTTGAACTGACTTTATTTATAAATCACAAATGCTGTTTTAATGATGTTAAAATTCATATAGACTATAGGCAACTTATACATAGCATTAAAGCCATAAAATATCTTTTATAGCTCAGATCAGTTGATTCTGGACTCAAATTTGTCCCAGCTCTGTCTCATGGGCACCTGCTTTCTGGATGAAGTGGCTATCAGACATGTTGAAGTCCAAGTTCAAAGGGCAGAGGTCATGTGCACTGTTCTGTGCCGACCATCTTACTACTTTCTAATCAATACTGCCTCAACCACACGTAGGACTAATCTAGCTATCGTCTAATCAATACCTCGACCAGAGGTGTAGGTAATTGCTTAAAACCAGCTAGTTCAGTACATGAGTAAGGAGGGGGAGAAATGCAGATTCTGAATGTGATCTTCTAAACCTCAGGTGTGCGATTCCTCGTGGGGTAGAGACGTGTCACTCGTGTGTTTGGCGGTGATGTCTGTGGCGATGTCTTCTTTTTGGGTTTCCTTTTTACTCCTTCTTGAAAATCCTCTTGGCGTCCACCCCCTCGTAGTTGTAACTCTACGGGCACAAATATGAAGATATGTCTTATGTTATAACACCTCTATTTACTCTACATCAACTTTATAACGACTCTTAGAAGATATGTCTTATGTTATAACACCTCTATTTACTCTACATCAACTTTATAACGACTCTATGAAGATATGTCTTATGTTATAACACCTCTATTTACTCTACATCAACTTTATATCGACTCTACATCACCCCTATCAATATAAATCCAATTTGGTGACGCCTTTCTCTAAGAAATACATTTAAGAGTGTACAATGTAAACATGCTAATATATGTGTGCTTAGATCTAGGTATCTGATAAGAAAAATTATCATCATCACAAGGTTTAAGCTTCCACAAGTTAGGTTAGCACACTGTGCTAACTAGCCTCACTTGGGTATACTTTAATACTACATTAGGGATCTACCCTTCTGGTCAGTCTGCTGTAAGTATATGCAGTCAGATACGTCTCTCAACTCACAATCAAATATAATTTGTGGATCATGAAATACATTTGTGAATTTGTGAACGTGTGACATTTATCTGTGAATGAACAAAGCTAATGTGACTCCATTTAAACACACTACACAAGACCCACCTGAACCAGTTCCCCGTTCACCAGAGTTCCACCTGTCACACACGCACACACGCACACACACACACACACACACACACACACACACACACACACACACACACACACACACACACACACACACACACACACACACACACACACACACACACACACACATACACTTTAAACACACTACACAAGACCCACCTGAACCAGTTCCCCGTTCACCAGAGTTCTGGTGGTGGTGAGGACTTTGCTGTTGTCCTTCCTGGTGAAGCTCCCTTTCAGCATCTCACCCTCCATGTTCCAGGAACCCTGTGAGATCATCACAGAGGTGAGGTGGTTTCCATGGCGATGGCCAGGTTTTACATTTACATTTGGTCAATTAGCGGACGCTTTCATCCAAAGCGACGTACAAAGGAGAGAACAATCAAGGCTACGAGCAATAGAGAGTAGAGACCTAGTGTAACAATAAATACTACTTTACATAAGAAATCCAAAAAGTGCAGGAATGTAACTACTGTAAGTGCGAGTTACAGTAAGTACTAGTGAGAGGAGATAGCATTAGAGGAAGGATAGAGAGGTAGAGGAAGGGAGAGGAAGTGCAAGGTTTTCACTGTATTTCAGGTAAGATTCCAGGTTGATGTGTAACATGACGTGCATCACCACCACCATGATCATCATCAACAACCTCATGACTATCATAAATCTCTTTAGGATCATTATTACTACCACCACCACCACCATCATCATCATCATCATCAACAACCTCATGATTATCGTGAAACTCATTAAGATCATTATTACCACCACCACCACCACCACCACCATCATCATCATCAACAACCTCATGATTATCATAAATCTCTTTAGAATCATTATTAGGCTACCACCACCACCATCACCACCACCACCATCATCATCATCATCATCATCCTCATCATCATCATCATCAACAACCTCATGATTATCATGAAACTCATTAAGATCATTATTACCACCACAACTACCACCACCATCATCATCATTCATCTTTGCACACGCAAAAGCTATAGCACTAGCAGCAGCAATCGCATAAACTGAAGTGTTGGTACTGACAGAAGCAGTAGTTAGCTAGTTCCAATTCGTGGAATGAAAGTTAGAATAGCAAGCCCTGAACCAAGCTTCAGACAGATGAAAATGACGTACTGAAACTTCTGTTCCGTCAGCCAGTGCGTAATCAAATTGAACCCCCAGGGTGAAGTCGATCTCTTTGGTGCGGAAGGTGCTGGACTCCTTGACGTGGAACTGCTCCCCCGTCTGCGTGATGGTAATTTTCAGGTTGTCATGCTCAGCCAGTTTCCTCTTCATGATGTTAATGCCTTCACAAGAAAACAGAAAAGCAAATACTGGGCCTTGAATTCACTGTTTGAAGACAGCCAAAAACCACCTGTTATAGTCGGAATTTGAGTTGTTAATTCAGCTTTTTTTGTAATTGGAAGATTGTAAGACAAATACTTCCGGATTCCTAACACTGTGTATTCATAATTTAAAAATCCTGTTCAAATAAAAGTAGGGGGCAGGCTAACTGAATACATAGGTTTGGCACAGTTTGTTTACTTGAAAGGCTTTATCCCCCATGTGTAGTAACTAAGTTTTAAATACCTGTCTAGAGTTGTAGTACCCCCATATCACCTCTGTTCAGTGGATTACTTTCCCGTGTCAGTTCAATGTCATTGGCCCCGCATACTTGTAGTTTCAAATGACAAATATTTATACTGCCCCTGCGAGACTGGGACTAAGAATAAAACCGTGAGCTCAGGAATGCAGCTCACCTCTATGTCATCATTTCATTTCCTCATCTCTAATGTCTCATGATTTATCGGATCCCGGAAAAGTAGAATACTGTTTTTCAAAGTGTCAGAATCAACTTTTTCCTAGGATTTTTTTAGGGTTAGGGTAAGGGTTAGTATAAGGCTCGGTACCCCTACCAATGCCTGAAAGTACGTTACACTTCCTGAACCCCCTGTGTATGACGTCATATGAGGCAACCCCATCCCTGTGACTTATGATCTCTTTCTGTTTTTCAGTCTGTCTATTTCTTTCCCCATTATTCCCTCTCTCTCTTTCCCTCTCTCTCTCTCTGTCCTGACGTCTGTATTTCTCGCAATCTATTCTTCAGAAATACAAATAGTAAACAGACTACCTGATAAATATGTAGGTGCACAAACATGTGCAGATATAAACGTGTACAACAAGTTGTCTTTGCGGCAAGACATATCCAAGGTTAACAGTTCGAATCTGGCGCGGGAGTTTGTCACACAACGCAAGTTGCATATACAGGCACACACGCGCAATATCCTTACCCATTTGTTCCATGAATTTGTCGTAGTTCTCACCGCGGTCTACTTTCCAAGTTCCGTTGAAAGTCATCTTTGCTAGGTAACTGTGACAGGACAATCTTTCACTCTCTCTCTCTCTCTGTCTGTCACCTGCACTCTATTTTTCAAAAGCCTCCCCCCTTTTTATAAACGCACAGGGTCACTGAGACGGCCTTATCTCATGATTATCAGCTTGCTGATGTGGACATTTTAAGCCCACAGCAAATATATGTCACTGCAGGGCAAGAAGAACATAAAGATAAACACACGCCAACACCCATTGTAGTCTGAGTGTATGAAAGGACAGCGCTGTCTCACTGCTTCAAATTATCTCTCATATCTGATAAAAATCATTCCCCCAGTGGCACTGGCGTGAGGGGTTCAAAGGTAATGACGACCAGGTGACCTCTGAAATGTCAGCCTGTACCACAAAGCATGTTGGTTTGTACTAGGAAGAGAGAGATAACTAAAGTTGATTCAGGTTTGATGTTCAGGGATCTCTCTGTCTAAGCTGTGTTAGTGTTTCTGTCCTTTTGAGAGGAAGAACATTTTTGTTTTGGTCTTTGAAGAATATAATTAGCATGTATGGTATGGATTCACAGTGTCTCAGTACAGTAATTATATAGTCTTGACTCTTTAATGACCAGCACCCAAAGAGAAGTCTCCCCAGCGACAATCAAGTTTGATAACCAAATAATAAGCAACTGTTTTAAACCTACTGTGTCAAAATACATTGGAAATACATTGATATGACTGTGTATATTACTGACATTAAATTCCAAATCTACATTTCAGTGTATTTCTGACCAAAGCCATTGTGCATGATAATATTTCACCCATAGAATTATTCACTCTTTATTCATTTTCATATTCAATATTTTTCCCGATAGATCATTTTTTATTTCATTTTCATTCATTGGCCTTTCCCCCACTCCCCTCAGTGGAAGTCTCCAGACTGTGATGCCAAGT
>NC_137919.1:2923841-2931341 GCF_963457725.1 Sprattus sprattus
TTGCCAATCATGTCATTTGAGAAAAGAAGAGAGAAAGGGAGAAGAGAAGAGATGGAGAGAGAGAGGGAGAAGAGAAGAGAGAGAGAGGGAGAAGAGAAGAGAGAGAGAGAGGGAGAAGAGAAGAGAGAGAGAGGGAGATGAGAAGAGGGGGAGAGGGAGAAGAGAAGAGAGAGAGAGGGAGAAGAAAGAGATGGAGAGAGAGAGGGAGAAGAGAAGAGAGAGAGAGGGAGAAGAGAAGAGAGAGAGAGGGAGAAGAGAAGAGATGGAGAGAGAGGGAGAAGAGAAGAGAGAGAGAGGGAGAAGAGAAGAGATGGAGAGAGAGAGGGAGAAGAGAAGAGAGAGAGAGGGAGAAGAGAAGAGATGGAGAGAGAGAGGGAGAAGAGAAGAGAGAGAGAGGGAGAAGAGAAGAGATGGAGAGAGAGAGAGGGAGAAGAGAAGAGAGAGAGAGGGAGAAGAGAAGAGATGGAGAGAGGGAGAAGAGAAGAGATGGAGAGAGAGAGGGAGAAGAGAAGAGAGAGAGAGGGAGAAGAGAAGAGAGATAGAGGGAGAAGAGAAGAGAGAGAGAGGGAGAAGAGAAGAGATGGAGAGAGAGAGGGAGAAGAGAAGAGATGGAGAGAGAGAGGGAGAAGAGAAGAGAGAGAGAGGGAGAAGAGAAGAGAGAGAAAGGGAGAAAGGAAGAGATGGAGAGAGAGAGGGAGAAGAGAAGAGAGAGAGAGGGAGAAGAGAAGAGATGGAGAGAGAGAGAGGGAGAAGAGAAGAGAGAGAGAGGGAGAAGAGAAGAGATGGAGAGAGAGAGAGGGAGAAGAGAAGAGAGAGAGAGGGAGAAGAGAAGAGATGGAGAGAGGGAGAAGAGAAGAGATGGAGAGAGAGAGGGAGAAGAGAAGAGAGAGAGAGGGAGAAGAGAAGAGAGATAGAGGGAGAAGAGAAGAGAGAGAGAGGGAGAAGAGAAGAGATGGAGAGAGAGAGGGAGAAGAGAAGAGAGAGAGAGGGAGAAGAGAAGAGATGGAGAGAGAGAGGGAGAAGAGAAGAGAGAGAGAGGGAGAAGAGAAGAGATGGAGAGAGAGGGGGAGAAGAGAAGAGAGAGAGAGGGAGAAGAGAAGAGATGGAGAGAGAGAGGGAGAAGAGAAGAGAGAGAGAGGGAGAAGAGAAGAGATGGAGAGAGAGGGAGAAGAGAAGAGAGAGAGAGGGAGAAGAGAAGAGATGGAGAGAGAGAGGGAGAAGAGAAGAGAGAGAGAGGGAGAAGAGAAGAGGGGGGAGAAAGAGAGAAGAGAGAGAGTGAAGAGAGGACATGAGTGTGTTAGTGTGAGTGTGTGTGAGTGATTGCAGCTGTACATGTAGACATTAAAACGAGATGAGAAACACCAAACACCAGAAATTGGAAGTCTAAACCCAAATTTACAGACATTTACAGACACACATTTTTTTATATTTATTCGCTACTAACACTGGGAGTATTTCACATGACAAGCCCAACACGGAAGTCCAGGCCATCACACATACAGTTCATTCCTCGCCACATTACATATTCTGGTCCTAAATATTAAAAAAAGCATATCTGCATAGTGTGAGCATATGGGATTCTGGGTAAAGTGCCGTAATCAGGTCTAATATGTCTGAATAGCTCATAGCAAACTTCGGTTCTGGTTTTCAGGAAAAGGAGTAAAAATGGAGTAAAAAATGAATAGAAGAGAAGATTGTTTGCACAAACACACACTCTCACACACACACACACACACAACTAGCCTATACTCTACACATATCCACACACAACCTCGTTAAAACTGCATAAGATCACACCAAAATGGCACAGATCAACATTACTGTTAACACCACAGAAACAGCTTGTAGGATCCCCTCCTCCACCACCACGCATTGCAATTGTGCTTTGTGCCTGACAGTTTAGGTTAGAGACCTGTTCACCCGTGTCCATATTGTGTGTGTGTGTGTGTGTGTGTGTAATTGTTTATGTTGCCGTGGCATCAGAGCGTGGGTAAGCTCAGGGCGGGTGTTCCACGCCTGGCTTGGTCTTCAATTTCCCCCCCTCGGGCGAGTGGTTGCCACCCACCTCATGCCTGCAGGCTCTGGGCTCCACCAGCATGGCCCGCGTGCCCGCGTGCCCCACGGAGGTAATGAACCAGGACCAGGCGCCACACAGCAGCACGTCACGTCACGTCTATTTCTCTCTCTCTCTCTCTCTCTCTCTCTCTCTCTCTCTCTCTCTCTGTCTCTGTCTCTGTCTCTCTCTCTGTCTCTCTCTCTGTCTCTCTAATTCTCTTTCTCTTTCTCTCTCTGCCTATGTCTGTCTCTCTATGTCTCTTTCTCTCTCTCTCTGCCTATGTCTGTCTCTCTATGTCTCTTTCTCTCTCTCTCTGCCTATGTCTGTCTCTTCTTCTTTCTGCCGTATGCCCGTGTGCCCCACGGTGTTTTCCCTCTCTTATCATAGATTTTTTTTCTCTCTTTCTTTCCCTCTCTCTCTCTCTCTCTCTGCCTATGTCTGTCTCTTCTTCTTTCTGTCCATCTCTTCGCTGTCCTTATCTGTCTGTCTCTCTGTCCTTCTCTGTCTGTGTTTGCCCTGTCTCATCATGGATTATCTCTTGCTCTCTCTCTCTCTCTCTCTCTCTCTCTCTTTATCAATCTCTCTCTCTCTCTCTCTCTAGACATCCTAGGTGGCAGTCCACTCTCAACAGATCTAGCCTTGATCTGATGCAGTTATGGCAAAATAATGAATGTGGTAGCACTATGAAATGTATTACATGGGTCATTCCAGAAAATGTATCACACAGATTATGTTTTCTGTTGAAAACCCAAGAAAAGCCTCTATGGCTTCATAAATGAGACACACACATTTGCAGACAGACCTGCTCTCTTTGCCCTGGTATTTCCAGCAGTATTTTGCAATGCCATCCAGCATGACTGTGCGCATATCAACCATGCTAAATACATGATCTTGCGCTTTGTCACTTATGACAACCTCTTCACTTCACAGACCAGACAAAACAAAATTATAAAAAAGAAAAACACTCCCTGCAGCATCGATGTTTCCGTGCCACCAGGAAGCTACGCAGTTGAATAAAATAAAATAACAAAATGGAAGTGACAAAGAGTTTCCCGTGACTTTAGGCCGTGGCAGTGCCAAGGGTGGCACACAGGTACCGGCCAAGCGATGGCACGGAGTGATATGGGCATTTCCAGTCAAACACACACACCATGGGAGAGGGCGTGGTCCTTGTGTCTGTCTCGTCTCCGGGCGTCAGGTGTTCCAGTGAAGCTTTGGTGTTGGGAGGAAGAGGAAGAGGCTTGAGCGTCCCCCAAATATCTGTATGACCAGCTGTTCCATGAGCCACTGAATGACGGCAAATGCTCTCAAAAAAAGATTAGGTTGGTTCTTTTACAATATGAGTGAAATCATCACAATGTATTTATTATTAGTAGTATTATTATCATTATTACTATTATTGTTATTATTATTATTATTATTATTAATAGTAGTAGTAGCAGTAGCTGCAGCAGAAGTAGTAGTAGTAGTAGAAGTAGTAGGAGTGGTAAGTGTAGTAATAGCACTAGTAGTAGCATAGGTAGTAGTTATAATAGAAGTTATAGTAGTATTTTGTAATGGCACAAATTAGGTCAAGTCATGGCACAGAGAGTGAGAACAACAGGCTGCTACAGTCAATAAAAACGAGAAACAGTTGTTGCACTTCCATGAGACAGGGTCCCACCTGGGGTGGTAAAAGGTTAATCAGTATAAATGGCCGCTAATGACGCGGCTCACTGCAGCACGGCTGAGCATTGTGGTCTCCCAGCAGGGCGCCTCACCTGGGACACTCCTCTAAAGAATCCTATGAGTTAAAGCCTTACACCCTCCACCCCAACCCAGTTCCTCCCCCCTACCAATTTGCTGTCTCTTATGGTTTTGTTATTTAAAATATGTATTTACTTTATTACATTTTATTTTGTATATTTTATTAGAGTTGATTTTGTAGATTTCTACGTTCATTTCATCTGTATGAATTATCACATGACCAACTTGAATGTAAAATTGACAGTTATTATTGTGTCATTGTATACATTTATGTGAAATCCAATAAAAATAATTGAATAGATATAAACAATCCTGTGTGGACAAACCTCCACGTTTCCTTCACTCTCAGAGGTCACCCCCAAAGCCCTCATCCCCCCAACACAACCGTCAGCCCCCCCTCAGCCTCCCCTCATCCCCCCAACACAACCGTCAGCCCCCCCCTCAGCCTCCCCTCATCCCCCCAACACAACCGTCAGCCCCCCCCTCAGCCTCCCCTCATCCCCCCAACACAACCGTCAGCCCCCCCCTCAGCCTCCCCTCATCCCCCCAACACAACCATCAGCCCCCCCCCCCCCCCCAGCCTCCCCTCATCCCCCCAACACAACCATCAGCCCCCCCCCCCCAGCCTCACCTCCTCTCATGTCTCTCTTAATCCTCCACTTCCTCCTGCTTCAGAAGTGGGTTGGGCATTCAGGGGGCTTTTGTGTTGTTGTGATACATGAGCCTCCAACGGCAGTGTGATTGCCTCACGTTTACCTGATTCTTCTTTTTAATTTTTCTCTCTCTCTTTCTCCCTTCCCCCTCTCTCTCTCCCTCGCCCCCTCTCTCTCTCCATTTCCCCCCTCTCTCCATTTCCCCCTCTCTCCCTCTCTCTCTCCCTCTCTCTCTCTCTCTCTCTCTCTCTCTCCCTCTCCCCCCTCTCTCTATTTATCTCTCTGTCTTGTGTCTTGTTTCTCCCACCTTAATGGATGAACAAAGGTCCTCACTCTTTGGTTTAATCCCTCTCTTCCCTTCCTCTGCTTGTACAGGGGAAAGAAAAGGGAGATGATATGGATGGAGAGAGAGAGAGAGAGAGGGAAATAGAGAGAGAGAGAGAGAGAGAGATATGTCCAAATGGTCTAAAAACATTGACATCTCTCTTTTTCTGTACATAACATCTCTCACATGTGTTACATGGGCACTGTGAACTGCTCTGTCCACTTTAACTATACCCTACTGAGTTTGGCGATGAGTGAGAGACCTCCATCTCTTATTTATTGTGAAAACATGCATTCTCATTATCTCAATTCTCACTATTGTACATGTTTATTATATCGTGTATATGTATAATATGGAGACTACAATTGTGTTTTTTTTTTTTTATGTTTTTTTATTATGTTATACTATTAATAGTATTATATTACGTTTTTATATTATGATATTTACAGTATGTACAGTAGCCAATCGGCACATAGTAAATTCCTTCCAACATTACAAACATCTTTCCCAAACACCTGAGGCCTCAGTGTTATTGCCTGGCCCGGCTTAGATCATCACTGTGGATACATCAATTTAGCCGTTCAACCAAAACGGTTTGCTACTGTTAAGTGTTTTTGTTTTATTTGTTTCGCGGTGAGCGGCAGACCTGCGATTTCCCTAATTACCCAGCGCTGTTGAGTCGCCTTGGACGCTAATTACATTTAATTAGTGACTGCAGGCACTATGCAGAGAGAGGGCCCTGAGGATGCTGCTGGAAATCCCCTCCGGGGTGACTTTCTGTGTGTGTGTGTGTGTGTGTGTTTGTGTGTGTGTGTGTGTGTGTGTGTGTGTGTGTGTGTGTGTGTGTGTGTGTGTGTGTGTGTGTGTGTGTGTGTGTGTGTGTGTGTGTGTGTGTGTGTGTGTGTGTGTGTGTGTGTGTGTGTGTGTGTGTGTGTGTGTGTGTGTGTGTGTGTGTGTGTGTGTGTGTGTGTGTGTGTGTGTGTGTGTGTGTGTGTGTGTGTGTGTGTGTGTGTGTGTGTGTGTGTGTGTGTGCTTTCTCCCTAGGCACAATAGAGCAATTATACGATGCAAACGGCAATGTGTTGTTCTAACGGCTTGTTATTTTACAGATGAATGGCAGCTTGAATTGGGAAGTTGTTTGTTTTTTTTGTCTGTTGGCTGGGTTTTTGGTGGAATCAGTGAGGGTGAACGGTTGGTGATAACTGCATTCATGGGGACGTGACGTGACGTGCTGCCGTGCTTTTTGCAAAGTTCACTTCCCTTTGACCTCGGTGTTACTGTGTCATTAGTGATACTGCTGTTTGACCTCATAGCTAATTATGAGGATTGTTTTTTTTTCCCCCCGCATATATTTCTTTGGAACGTCATAAATCATTTGGGCACATAGTATCTAGAACAAGATTGTTCTACTGTCACACATGCTGCTATTTGGAGAATAATATGCCATTTTATAAACATGACGGTAAACATAGGAATGGAGCAAACATTTTATGAAATAATATGCCATGTCTCCTAAAATCAAATGTGGAACACGGAAGAGACATTGTGCTCTTTCCGGATGAATCTGGGCCCTGCACTAGATGGCGACAGAGCCTGAATGATGTCCTGGATTCACAAACACACACACACACACATACACACACACACACACACACACACACATGCACACACACACACACACACACACACACACACACACGCACACACACACACGCACACACACACAAACACTGGTTCCCATTCATGTCCAGGCAAATGTTGCTGCTTCACATTTGAACAAACACAGATGCATGTAGTAGGTGCTGACTTGGCCACATATTTTACTTTAAATTAAAGCAGCTCTGGTAGTTTGCCTCAGATGATATCCCAATGACATTGCAGTCACAATGACTGAAACGTACTTATAAATTCCAATGTTTTCCAGTTTTATCTAAAATTTCAATTTCAGTTTGGGTTGGTCTGGTCTGGAAGGGTGATCAAGAAATAATCTTGTCTTTTACAACATATTTTTTAAACATTCATGAAACAACCAACCGTATATCAGCTTTATAAATGCAGATATGACAAATCTAACCATAAATCAGTAAAATGAAGAGTAATCTCACAGTCCAATCATTTAATCCCGTGCTCTCAGAAACACGTTAGATTAAATCTGAAGTGAATTTCTCAAGAGCGAACACCATACCAAACTATGCGCATTGCAGGGTGCCAGATCGCGAGGAGGACTATCTGATTCACACTGTGAAAACTTGTCTTATCTGTGATGACTTGAAACTCACACAACGACAGGAAAAAAAAAAGAAAAAAAAAAAACCGAGAGAAGAACAGGAGATGGCTTGATTACGGTAGAGTGCCTGGCACACACAGCAGAGTACGTGGCATAGCGGTGCCCCTCGATCCCCTCGATCCCCTCCAGGTGGCATAGAGGTGCCCTCCATCCCCTCCATCCCCTTCAGGTGGCATAGCGGTGCCCTCCATCCCCTCCAGGTGGCATAGAGGTGCCCTCCATCCCCTCCATCCCCTTCAGGTGGCATAGCGGTGCCCTCCATCCCCTCCAGGTGGCATAGCGGTGCCCTCCATCCCCTCCAGGTGGCATAGCGGTGCCCTCCATCCCCTCCATCCCCTTCAGGTGGCATAGCGGTGCCCTCCATCCCCTCCATCCCCTCCAGGTGGCATAGCGGTGCCCTCCATCCCCTCCAGGTGGCATAGCTGTGCCCTCC
>NC_137919.1:2941341-2943841 GCF_963457725.1 Sprattus sprattus
CTCACAGTCACACACACACTCACACACTCACACACACACACATACACATACACACACACACTCACACACCAACACACACACACACATAACCAAAAGATGTCTGTTTCTCCTTGTTTTAAAGCATTAACTACATTAACCTCCTCCTTCTGTGTGTGTGTGTGTGTGTGTGTATCGCTTGTGCATATGAATGTGCATGTGTGTGTGTGTAGTTTTAGGAGAACAACTCCCACTTACTGCCTTAGTGATGTCCCTTAGTGTAGAGAGTGTTTTCAAGCAGCACCATCTTTCAATGAACTGCTCCATCCTGTGCACCTTTGATCTCATTGGCTCCTTGTATCTTTGATCTCATTGGCTCCAGTGGAAGCGACCTGCTGGTTTTAATTGACTGCAGGTTGCGTGGAGTACACCTCCTTTACACCTCCTTTTCCTCTCCCAGTGGGGGGTCTGGCGCCCCCCGCCCCAGGCCGAAAGAAGCAGGCTGGGTCCCACTTCATCTGAAGTAGCTTCAGGCGCTACATCCTTAATGCTTACTTAATTAATTAGGACAACATCCTTAAATCATTGTATGTCATTATGGGCTGTGCTTAGGGACAGGTAAGGATTTAGGGCTGGTGCTTTGTGATATCATGCGCTGACAATGAATAGTACTTTACATAATAATAATAATAACATAACAATTAAGCTTTCCTGGTTACTTAGTTGTTTTCATTTCTTAGTAAGTACTTAGGGCTGAAGATAAAGGAGGTTTTGCCATTTTCTGAACAACAAATAGTAACGACAAAGAGCAACACAGAACCCAAAAGGACGTCTTGATGTTATAAACACTTCGTCCAGATGACTATTCCACATTCTAGAGTCTATCCCCTTTCCTTGCAGAACACCTGGGGTTTGAAGATGTCTTTGCGGAATAGAAAATGAATATTTGAATCTCGTCTATGCTCGGAAAGTACTGAATATCAATTCACTCCCGAAAAAAAAACAACCAGTCAGGTTAACTTTATTACGTAATTAACTAACTTAATTTTGTTGTTGCTAGGCCGATTTCCACGTTAGCCATACTGTGTCTGCGTTCAGCCAGGAATGATGATGCACATACGAAGCACACAACCCTTAACCAACGTGAACCCAGAGAGTGGAGAGAGAACCTCACATTCCTTCCCTGTCAATGCTTCCTCTTCACGCTGAAAAGACTGCCTCCTCTTCTAATTTGTGACGTGAGGCTTTTTTTAAAACAATCGTCCGCGCCCCAGCGCCTTCAAACCCGTCAATTAAAACCAACAAAACCAACAATAACACCCATCTAGAGTCTATCCAACAAAAAAGTTAACATTTCCCTTCAAAGGGAGCGGGGCGATGTGACGACAAGAGACGTGAGATAATGGCACAATGCGGTGGCCCTCGGTCCCTGAGTGCTCTTGTGTTTGGCCAGGAGAGGACATCAAGGCCTGGCTAAGCCCTCCTTTGTCACGACCACTTCCCCTCACCTCTTCAGCCTCCGCTGGTTCCCTTCCCCTCTCACCAGGGGGGCCTGCCGGGCCTTGTCATTAGCCCTAAAACATGACCTTTAACCCTGGTTTGACCCCAGGTTGACCTCGCGTGTGAAGTGAAGAGGGCGATGACATCTCTGACGGCATGAGAAAAGAGGAGAGTACCTGCGCTATGCATTCTCATAGTTTCACGAATGACGTAAGGCTAAGTGATAGCTGCATTTGTGCAGGAGAACAAGATTTACACACATAATACTGTTAGCATATGTACATCCCGTAAATCTCCTTCCGAATCAATAAAATGTCCATCTATCTATCTATCTATCTATCTATCTATCTATCTATCTATCTATCTATCTATCTATCTATCTATCTATCTATGTATCGCTCTCTCTCGCTCTCTCTCTCTCTCTCTCTTTCTATCTATCTATCTATCTATCTATCTATCTATCTATCTATCTATCTATCTATCTGTCTGTCCGTCCGTCCGTCCGTCCGTCCGTCCGTCCGTCCGTCCGTCCGTCCGTCCGTCCGTCCGTCCGTCCGTCCGTCCGTCTGTCTGTCTGTCTATCTATGATACAATGCTATTCATGAAAAGTTCATAAATCAGATTGTGTTTGTACTCTTTGAGTGTGATAGACACCCTATCTAATAGAGCCTGTCGGATTATAGCACACGGTCCTGGGCCTGGCTGCTACAGTTTCTTCCCTGGCAGAGGAGGAGGAGGCGAATCAGGAGTCCTCAGAGCTCGTTTGACAAGAGAGGAGAGATTAGCGCTTAGATAAACACAGCCGCACACACACACACACACACACACACACACACACACACACACACACAACACACACACACAGGCTTCTGTGTATTGTTTCCCACAGGCACTTGAGCGCAGGTGAAAGAGGACTCTGGGGTGAGATAAACTAGGCCTGTTGGCTTAACTCTGCCCCGAGGGTGGGTGTGTGTGTGTGAGTGACTCTGTGTGTGTGTGTGTGTGTGTGTGTGTGTGTGTGTGT
>NC_137919.1:2946341-2948841 GCF_963457725.1 Sprattus sprattus
ACACACACACACACACACACACACACATACACACACACACACTCTCACGCTCACACTGACACTCACACTCACACTCACACACACACTAACACTAACACTAACACTCACCCTCACACTCACACTCACACTCACACACACACTTACACACACTCACACTCACACACACTCTCACACACCACACACTCACACACACTCTCACACACCACACACACACACACACACACACACGCGCACACACACACACACACACACACACACACACACACACACACACACACACACACACACTCACACACACGCAGGCTATGCTCCACATGAGGCCCTGGCCAACTGCAGCTGACTGTGGGGCGGATGTGGTCGGGGTCTGGTCCAGTTCTGGCCCAGTTCTGGTCGAGATGTGCTAGATCTGAGGGGCACAGGGGGCCAAACCCTGCTGTGATACGACTCTCCCACATCTCAGAGCTTTCTGCGTGTTTTCAGTCAAACCTGTCTCATTCCTCAGGTGCAGCGACATATGTGTGTGTGTTTAGATGTATGCATGTGTGTCAGTGTATGTGTGTTTGTGTGTGTTTTTTTGTATGCATGTGTGTGAGTGTATGTGTATGTGAGTGTATGTGTATGTGTATGTGAGTGTATGTGTATGTGTGTGTGTGTGTATGTGTGTGTGTGGATGGATCTATTCCAGTGTCTCACTCTGCCTAAGTGGCTGTCTATCTGCAATAAACTGATGGTGTTTACATTTGTTTGTGTAATAAAACCTCGACACGGACACCTGCATTGATAAACCCTTCCTGCGAGACAGAGTGGCACCTCCACCTAGGAGGCCTTTCTTTCCTGCCTCTGACAGGCTGTTAGACTTAGCGTCACAAAAGAACATGTAGCCAGTTTGACGAGGAAGAGACAAAGAGGACTTTTGTTTTCCGTTTAATCAGATTTAGTCAGGCTCACTGACAGCTACTGTGAGAAACACCTGCAGCTGATTGTGGGGCAGTGTTTTGACTCCTGGGATGATGGAGGGTGATAAGTTATCACACACACACACAAACACACACACACACACACACACACAAACACAACACAAGGATGTGTTTTTTTGTTGTTTTCTCCAGTGTGAGAAACTTAATGGCCGAATGCAGTCAGAGGTGAAATAATCAGTGAAAGACATAACAGAGATTTGGAAAAGCCAGTATTGTTACTATTGACAACGCACACACACACACACACACACACACACACACACACACACACACACACACACACACACACACACAGATTTATCAGGACATTTGTCAGGACAAACATACAAACAAAGCTATCGCGCACACACACACATTTTTTCATTTTTCGATTCAGTGGAAGACTACAGCACAGTTGAGACAGAAAGACTACAGCACAGGTGAGACAGAAAGACTACAGCACAGGTGAGACAGAAAGACTACAGCACAGGTGAGACAGAAAGACTACAGCACAGGTGAGACAGAAAGACTACAGCACAGGTGAGACAGAAAGACTACAGCACAGGTGAGACAGAAAGGGTATTTACAGGTAACTGAACCCAGGACCATGTTGTTGTGTACACTCTGTTCAAACAATTGAGTAAAAGTGTCAATACCCACAGTATAGTATTTAGCAATAGTGTGGCAACACATTAAAAAACATGGCCATACCTACAGTACAGTATTTAGCAACAGCGTAGCGACACATTAGAAAACAGATGTAGTCTTTTCAATGTCGTCATGGCTTGTCACAAGCAATACCTGAGCACGACTGCTCCTGGCCTGTAAGCACTCACACCTGTACTAGCGACTCACGCTTACCCTAGCGACTCACGCTTACCCTAGCGCCTCACGCCTGCCCTAGCGACTCACGCCTATAGCGACTCACGCCTTGCCTTTTGAGTTCCCACAGTCGAGACCACGAGATCTCCATCGCCTTAGCAAGTGTGTTCTGCTTACGCTAATCTCCTCAGGCTACCACGTTTATGTTTACGTTTACGTTTGAAGATACGGCCACGCTATCTGGTAGCCTCGTGTTTAACCATTTTTTGGTCTGTTATTGTCTGCAGATCAGAAGAGGTGCGATATTTTCCCATAACACTAACGCACATAGAGAGAGATGATGAAGTCCGATCCCTCAGTGTGTCTCTGTGCCCCTGGGAGATTAATCTGATCTATGCCACACATTCTTCCTCTCTTTCGTGTGTGTGTGTGTGTGTGTGTGTGTGTGTGTCTTTTCTTTCCTCTCTTTCGTGTCATTCTTTTCTCTCCTCCTCTTTTGAGACTCTATCTCTTCCCTCGGGCCTCGTTAGAAGAGTTATTCTTCTCCGTCGTTTCAGTGCAGACGATATGACGCTTGATGAAATCTAGAAATGTTCTAGATCTTTCTGCCATCATGTGTTACTCTGCGGTGTATCTTGTAGGCTTTGTGCTGATAGTAAAGTGACAGACTGATATTCCTTCTTATACAACACAGACAGGGTGCGGTTTTTAAATTCAGACTA
>NC_137919.1:2953841-2976341 GCF_963457725.1 Sprattus sprattus
GACATCTTCAAATTGCTGAAGTATCACTTCCTAATAATTAATATAGTTAATATAGCCAACGCTGCAGGACACTTTGCAGGTGACAACATTTTGATCATGCAACATATAATGACCAGTTTTTACTGGTTAACAATAAACCCTCAAACTATAATGTGACTTAATACTAATGACATGTTAAGAGTTAATTGTTAAAACAATATAAATAAGATGTTCTACTTCCATATGTCAGTATTACCTATTTTTGTCTATTCAAACTGCATTCTGACTTACCATTTTGTTCAATGGAGCACATAAGTCAGAGGTCAAGCACCAAGTCAAGTTTGGTTTCGTCTGTCCACTAGGTGGCCATAAGATACTCAACTCCTCCAGCTCCTTGCAAAACATTAACTTTGCTCAAAATTGGGATTCTCCATCAAAATGTTCAGAATTCAAATTAAACATTGCTTGAGAGAACTGATATCACACTAGATATAGAGGGACTCAGAACAAGACGTATAAAACATAACCCACTCTTAACATTGCAATGTCTAACTGAAAGATATGTGCAAAGCAGCTGTCTCCAACTTTTTTGCACCACGGACCGGTTTCATGTAGTCAAATTGAAGTTGCCATCGCTGCTGATAACACTTTAGTGCTTTTGTGGCTATCTCAGGATGTTCAGCACTGATGTTAATACAGAAGGTCAGCAGAGAGGAAGTTATCTCAAACATACTTTTAACCGTCAGCTGCAATCTCAAGGAGTTGATCTTCTTCTTGCACAGGCATGGACGATTGGCGATGGGAGGATTTACCTGGGACATTCACTATGCCACTCTCACTCTGGTCACGTTAGTTGGTGCGGTGGCTTTCAAGACTTGCTTCTGCCCTTCCTGTTCACATTGTCTTCTCTCCAAGAACTTATCAGGTTCGTCTTTCAGTGCAGGGTGCTTGGATTCGATGTGCCAAAGCAGTTTTGAGGGCTTTTTTTTGCCTCCTTAGTTCCCCTGACTCTGCACACTACGTATAGATACACATATAGTACAGGGGACATACAGCTCTGCATAATACATATAGATAAACATATAGTACAGGGGACATACAGCTACGTATAGATAAACATATAGTACAGAGGAACTTACAGCTACGTATAGACGTATAGATAAACATATAGTACAGGGGACATACAGCTCTGCACACTACTTATAGATAAACATATAGTACAGGAGACATACAGCTCTGCACACTACATATAGATAAACATATAGTACAGGGGACATACAGCTCCGAACACTATGTTACATTTCCATTTAGCCATTTAGCCATTTAGCAGACGTTTTTGTCCAAAGCGACGCACAGGGGAGAGAACAGTCAAGCTAAGAGCAAGAAAACCTGGTGTAACAATAAATACTACTTTTTTTTTAAGAAATAGAAAATGACATAGAAAGAAAAAGTAGGGCGGGACTGTCACTGCTTAAGTGCAAGTTAAGCCAAGGTGCCAGTTAGGAAGGGAGGTGCTCTCTGAAGAGTTGGGTCTTCAAGAGCTTTTTGAAGGTAAAGAGGGATCATCCACCAATAGGTCTAGTTTTGAGATCTTAATGAAAATCTTCATCCACAACCTCAGCTACAACCTAGGTTATGTACACTGTCAAACTTGAATAACCCTTTTACATATAATATCTGCTGCTCACGCATTAAAAACAGGTCATTAAAAACAGATGACAGTGCTGGAAATAATCATAGTAGCCAGAAATATTAACGCAAACTCCTCACAAAACACGTAGCAAGCTAAATAGCGTACACTCATTATTACGTTTTTGGCTATTTAGTGGTTGTTAGAATTAACAACCCATTTATCTACCATACCTACTTCAGTACATGTTACAGATTGTCACTAAGTTTAGTTTTTCTTTCATTTAAGCAGTATGACAGGTATTTGCGTTTCATAGCGTAGCCACGCTGTAGCCTGATCACGAAGTTCCTATGGCAAGCTAATGGACAAAATCATAGATTTCAAGTGGGTTCTCACGGAACTGTCATAGCTGTGGACTTAATCAGCTGTCCTTTGCCTCTCCTGTGACGCTGCCCCAGACTGCCCAAAAAAGCCTATAATTATATATAATTATTTTATACAGTATATGTATATAACTATTTTATTATAACTCTACTTATTTGAATGTGATTAGGCTATTATTATTTTTTCGATTCAAATAAATTTAAATAAATTAAGTATCCTTTCTGTGCCTCCCGGAAGTGAATGTGCCTGCAGCCGGTGGTTGGGGACCGCTGGTGTAAAGTATCACAGATTGTGTGTGTGTGTGTGTGTGTGTGTGTGTGTGTGTGTGTGTGTGTGTGTGTGTGTGTGTGTGTGTGTGTGTTTGTGTGTGAGTATGTGTGGGAATGCTGAGTGAATGCTTGTCTTTATCTTGGGCTGTCATGAGGCTCATCTCTGAGTTTTCACAACGCTCCCAGCGATAAGGTCCTCCACTGGCGATAACACACCTGTCCAATAAAACATCAGATTAGACAGATTGTCATGATGAAACATGCTCATCTTACCCTCACACACACTCACACACACACACACACACACACACACACACACACACACACACACACACACACACACACACACACACACACACACACACACACACACACACACACACACACACACACACACACACACACACACACATATTCAAACACTCATCCATTCTCTCTTTAACACACATCCTTTTCTCATAGTCTTTCCTTAATTTACTTTTTTTCTCTCTCCCTTTTCTCACACAGAGGCACCCAAACACACACACACACATACACACACACACACACACACACACACACACACACACACACACTCTCCCACACACACACACACACACACACACACACACACACACACACACACACACACACACACACACACACACACACATTTCTTCATCCATGACTTGTATTTACCGGGTTGGCTTAAACAAAGCCTCTGTGATAACAGCATTGTTCACTTGGGTTTTTAGTAAGGGCAAATTCTCCCTCAATCTCGCTATCAAGTTAAAACAACCTCACGCTCATACCTCACGTCTTAGAATTCGCTTCTGGACGTCACTTTAGTCTGACCGTGCATCTGACTGATGCGTCTCAAAGTTACCTGTAAGTGAGGTAACACTTCAAGAAGAAGAAGAAGAAGAAGAGGAGAAGGAGAAGAAGAAGAAACCAGAGCCATCGTTCTCAGAAAGGCACAAGTTCGAGTTACTGGAAATATGCTAGTAGCTATTAGGAGCATTAGCAATCATTAAGAAACTGAATGAGTGGTCACAACTGCTGTTACTGTGAAGTAACCCTTGGCTGGGTCTCACCAGTCGTATCATATGGGGTGCACACACTTTACATCTAACTGTTTTTATCTCTTCCACACACGTCATTTTCTTTTTCTCTCTCTCTGTCCTCCATCATTTTCCCAACTGTATTTGTAAGTCATGCTTAAACTTTACTGTATAGCAGCTTTCATACAAAACAATGCAGCTCAATGTGCTTAACAGCAGAGCAATTACATGACATGAGATGTGACCAGTTCTGCTTCTCAGAAGTGGTGCAGAATCAGGGTAGAAATCATAGTTTTGGCATTGGATCTTTGGCCAGTTGGTAGAAATCCATCAAAATGTTGGGGGGCACTGTAGCTCACACAGTAGCCTCGACCACATTCACCACACTTGACGCCCATGGAGGACACGTGTTTGAATCCGGCCCGATGTCATTTCTCCAGTCCACTCCCCACCTCTTCTCCCTCTCATTTCCTGTCCCACTCTTCACTAACCTATCAATTAAAGGCATAAAAAAACCCAAAAAGAAATCTTAAAAAAAAAAAGAAATCCATCAAAATGCAATGAAAATGCTGTTTTCAGAGTTGGAAAGAGCTATACTCAGTTACGGCTAGCTGTTGGCTGGTGAGCATAATGATTTCATGCCCCACACTCCAAGCAGATTGTACCACTGCGTTTGCCCAGCCCTACCTCTTTGGTCCATTCATGGCTGTATTATTGCTGCACTCTACTAAGGGAGGCTGGCATTGGTCAGTCATTTTAGCTTTTTCAGTTTCAAGGCTGTGAGTCTTGTTTCCACCAGCCAGTGGCGCTAGAGAGCATTTCTATCTCTCAGACACCCTTGCTGCCTAACGGGGCCTCCCCCTCTCCATTCTGCCCCACTCCAGTGTCTCTCAGTGTATGTGTATGCCATGTCTAGCATTTGTGATTCGTCGTGCCTCTTCCATAAAGGGTTGAATTTTGACTGGTTTGAGTGCTGACTTTTTCCCTCTGAACATTGCTCTAGTGTTAAAGGCGTAGTCCACGATTCTATTCTAATACACTTTTGTTGAATTCAGCTAAATGATGTTATGATGCATTGTTCATTCTGTGTGTCTGCTGTGTCACGCAGTCCTAGCTATGTGATTGGGAAAAGAACACAGTGGCTCGGATCGAGCCACACATAATCCCAGCCAATGAAATTCAGGGGCATGACAGGGAGGAGTATGATTTAATTGGCTGTTGAGCTCAAATATCAACAACCTTTTCTGCCTAAAGGTTTTTTTTTTGTTGACTGATGCGTTTACTCAAAGTTACCTGTAAGTGAGCTAACACTACAAGAAGAAGAAGAAGAGGAAGAAGAGGAAGAAGAGGAAGACGAAGAAGAAGAAGAAGAAGAAGAAGAAGAAGAAGGAGCATTAGCAATCAATAAGAAACTCAATGAGTGTCCACAACTGCTGTTACTGTGAAATAACCCTTGGCTGGGTCTCACAAGTCGCATCATATATCAACAACCTTTTCTGCCTTAAGGTTTTTTTTTTTTTTTGTGGGGGGGTGTTGGCAGGATGCAGGATGCTGTTGAGCCTTATCAGAGAGATGACGGGAGGCAACAGAGTGGGTCGGAGAGACTGATGGAAGAAGGGATTGTAGAAGGAGAGAGGGGCAAAGAGAGATGGGTTGGGGGTTAAAGGGATGGAGAGAGGGATGAGAGACAATGAGGTACTGGAGAAAGAGAAGGAGAGGCAGCAGACTACACAGAGAAGAGAAAGAACGCCTGACACGGAGAACAACGACAAACGTTGTGACACCATTTTTTTTAAATACCTGCTGCTTCCTGAAGGTAATCAGATGTTGAATTTTGTGTGTGCTCAAAAACATGTCATGTGGAGGTGGCTTTCAGGGCAGGGTCTCTAAACAGCGGAATCTCTGTTTTGTGAGTGGAAACGCAGATATAAAACGATATCTGCAGTAAGCATCTCTTCAAGAAGTTGAGTCATAAAGTGATTTGTATACGACATATCACACAGAAACTCAATTTTGTAATTTGTTAACAGTTTTAGGAGTATATTGTAGAAGAACATACTCCACAACATATTGCACACCATACAACATATCGCACAGCATGTACAAGTTATACAATATAGCATTGCTTCGGGTTTCTAGTTTTGCAAAAGCCACTTCCTGTAGATTTTCATGGATTAAAAGTCAGAGGCCTCAAGTTCATTTGCACACTTCCTCCTTTGTATTGAGTCCACAGTTTTCTTCTTGTGAGGTGACTCTTGAGCCAAGTGCATCACACGACACATTCAAGGGGATCATTTGCTGTGAAAGTGCCTGGGCCTGATATAATGTAAGTTACACACTCTATTCATTATTTTTTACATTGGTATGCATTATTAATAATCTGCTTTTTATATCTCATTCAAGACATGAATGCATTCCAGTTCTTGCATCACACAGGCATATAGAGTAAATCTTGGAAATGTGTTATCTTATTTGGAGTTGTCATATTTGGAATCTTAATTTATTGAAAACAAGATTTATTTTGGTATGCATGGCTGGCATTATCAGTCCAAAATGATTGTACTGTGAGCCAGTTTTATTTTATTAAATTGTATTTATACTAAGGCTATCAGGCAATTAACAAAAAAAATGATTTGCCATTGACGTTAGGAGACAGGTCTTGGTAGCATGATGTTCACCACACACTAATGTTAAACAGCAAACACTTCACGATCATGAGCCATCTCATAATTCTTCTAAAAGTAGCCAGTTAACTAACTTAGGTAACGTCAAACTACACCAACAACTAAAGCACTGATCAAATATTGCTATCTTTCAAAACGTATGTTGCCAAAAATGTACTGCACAAATTAGTCCCCAATGTACAGACTCTCCGTGGCAACTCCAATGAGCTATTGAGGTTAAAATGCACACAGAAAAATGCATACAACTAAACTACAAGTCCTTAGTATTGGAGAGTTTAGAAAAGAATATCACTTAGTCAACGATTGCTTTACTGCCTTCTTTACATTTTCAGATTGAAAGCACCTGTGCTACTTTTGATAGAAACAGAGAGCTGCAAACAGCAAAAAGCGGACAGCAAAAAGCTTGCATTTATTATGTTAACATTATAACTTAACACAAATTTTTATATCAGACAAAATTGAGCAGTGGTGGGATTAGACAAGAATGTCACTTTGTCAATGATTGTTTTACGGCATTCACCTGGTCAGCCACACAGCTATATCAGTAGACACTGAAGAAGGAACCTTCACTGAAAAGTATAAGTAGTTTTTTCTTTATATTTTCAGATTGAACACAACAGAAGAAGCTACGAGAGAAGACTCAGCCATGTCAATGTTTAGGGTGTATACAAGAGAGGCAATATTTCTAGTTTTTGATCTGTGTGCTGGCATACCTGCTCTGGCTTGGGCTCTCCGTGTGTTGTTGCTACACGTGCGTGGTGGCGGCAGAGTCTCCATCTTCATCATCTTCCTCCTCCTCAGTGGAGCTGTGGAGTTTTTCCTCATTCCATTCATATTGGCATCAGAACCTGATGGGGAAAGGAACTTTTATGTGAATCAGTATGACTTAGTTCAATTTATGCAGCAAAACTTTACTTTTGTTGCATTTACTGGGACAAGGGTATGTGGTTTGATTTTCCACCAGCTGGTGGCGCTGGAGAGTATTCTGTCTCTCAGACATCCTCACTGCTTCACTCGCCTCTCCTTTACACTTTGCTCCATTACACTCTGTCTTGCCATCTGGATCTGCACCATGTTACTCTTAATCGATACACTCCCCAGTGTAGTCATTGCTGGTCTCCTGTTTGCATTGGCTGTTGTTGCATCAGTCCTTACATGTGTGCTAACTGCTAGAGCATCGTGTTCCTGTGGGAAAGGTCTACATGTGCTTGCAGTGGCAATGGGAACTCTTTGGTTCCTATACGTCCCGTACAGTGTATGGTTTTGCGTATGGCTTGCTCGTCCATGGACTTCCTATGGGTATGGGATTCAGGTGTTTTTCTGCATTATGAGTTTTCGGGTGGTTGCAGACCCTCTGCTCTGTGTGCTAGTCTGCAGGGGTGTCCCACGCACAGAGACACCCACAGGCATAGAGCTCAACACTGTTCAGACATCAGACTGAGCACAGAGGCACCCACAGGCATAGAGCTCAACACTGTCCAGACATCAGACTGAGCACAGAGGCACCCACAGGCATAGAGCTCAACACTGTCCAGACATCAGACTGAGCACAGAGGCACCCACAGGCATAGAGCTCAACACTGTCCAGACATCAGACTGAGCACAGAGGCACCCACAGGCATAGAGCTCAACACTGTCCAGACATCAGACTGAGTTTATATTCTTGCTATTTCTCTTGTGCCTTTGAGTCGTAAAATATGCGTTTCTTTTGTTTGTTTCCTTTTTAATTTCTCTCTCTCTCTCTCTCTGTCTTGATAATATGAAACTTTAGTATGTATATATGATGTACTTTTAACTGTAACTCTTTTCTTACTGCATGTTAATGGTATTCTGTTATGTATAGCATACAGCTTCTTTTAATGGGCAACTGTACCATGTTCATGTGATGTACTTTGCATTAAATATTGTTTGGTATATAAACACATCTTCTATCCTTCATTACACCTTCTGTCCTTGACAACACCCAACACAACACAACACAACACAACACAACACCCAACACAACACAACACAACACAACACCCAACACAACACAACACAACACAACACCCAACACAACACAACACAGCACCCAACACAGCACCCAACACAGCACCCAACACAGCACCCAACACAACACCCAACACAACACAACACAACACAACACAACACAACACAACACAACACAACACAACACAACACAACACCCAACACAGCACCCAACGCAGCACCCAACACAGCACCCAACACAGCACCCAACACAGCACCCAACACAACACCCAACACAACACAACACAACACAACACAACACAACACAACACAACACAACACCCAACACAACACCCAACACAACACAACACAACACCCAACACAGCACCCAACACAGCACCCAACACAGCACCCAACACAACACCCAACACAACACCCAACACAACACAACACAACACAACACAACACAACACAACACAACACAACACAACACAACACAACACAATACAACACAACACAACACAACACAACACAACACAACACAACACAACACAATACAATATAGTAATGACCTTGCCCTCTAGAAACATATTCACTGATCTTGAAAAAACATGTATTGGATTAGAATTGTGGACTTTATCTTTAACCCTTCAGTTACAATGCAAAGTGGGCTACCTGTTCACCCTAGTATGAATACTCATGTCAATGTGTATTTCAGTCTGTTATTTTTAATACTTTAACAAACGATGTGTAGATTGATGAGACATTTTTTGGGGGCTTTTATTCAGACAGGATAGTGAAGGTTTTGGACAGGAAATTAGATGGAAATCAGAGATGAGAACTGCTTCAGCCCAGCTGACTTGTGACCACATTGTCTTTGTGGGATTAAAGGTTCAGTCCGCAATACCAGCAAAAGGTTTCTGATATTTGAGCTCCACAGCCATTCACATTCCAAGAAGCTGCCGGGCCGGAACAGCGAATGGCTTCATCCGAGACACTTAGTTTGTCTCGCATGTACAGAGCCAGGACCATGTACGAACACCTGAGTTTACCTGAGTAGGGACCGTGTACGAACACCTGAGTTCACCTGAGTAGGGGCTGTGTACAAACACCTGAGTTTACCTGAGTAAAGACCGTATACGAACACCTGTGCCTTTTTGAGGACCGTGTGCGAACACCTGTGTCTTTTTGAGCGCAAGCACACAGAACGGACAGCCAGGGGACCATGAAGAACAACTTGCTGTTTTTGACAAAAAGTGTATTAGAATAGGTATCATGGACTTTGCCTTTAAATTTAATTGTAATGTGAAACACAGATACATCAAGATCGGCAAAGAGAGGGTGCAGAGTGGGTCATGTGTCATCTTTGTTTCCTTCAGTGGTTTCCTGTTTTGAATAAGTTGCAATGCCAGTCAGATCTCTATGTGTCTAAAAACAAGTGTAATGTCTTGCACTTCTGAGATACTGCAAGAACAACCAGGGAGGTATTTGTTGGTTGAGGGAACTCATTCTTAAAATAACTACAATGGCAAAATCAAACAAACAAACACTTTTTTTATACTCACACATCTTTACCTTTCTGTAATGGCTTAGCCTCTGTGTGATATAGATGAATGATGTCATATAAATGAATGTCGTGTATGTGGCTTATTGAGTTGGGTTGATCTGTAATCTTCTTCTTTTCCTTCTGTGACAACATGCAGCATGAAGATTCCAAAGAAGGTTCCAAAAAGCAATGTTCTGTGACACACATACAGTACACAGATACAGTATACATACATACATACATACATACATACATACATACATACATACATACATACATACATACATACATACACACACACACACACACACACACACACACACACACACACACACACACACACACACACACACACACACACACACACACACACACACACACACACACACACATACATACATACATACATACATACATACATACATACATACATACATACATGCATGGAACACACACTTACTTATTTCTGCTGATGCCATGTAATAGAAAAGTAAATGGAACATAATTGTTTTTTCTTTTTTAAAAACTGAAATATACCTCACATTCTAACATATCAACTGAACTCACAGAAAAACTCGAAGCCAACCAAGAGATGCCTTTGTTATCATTCAACATTTTTAATCTGACATGAGCACTAGTCATTACAAGATGAAAGAGGAAACCATGCAATTACGGCTCTCACAGAGTGAAGAGTGAATGGTGGTTGGACCAAACTCCCATACCAAACAATGTCCCACTGAAAGCCACTCTGCTGTTCAATACAATGTGTTCGGTACCAAACAGCAAAGCCAAGCTGTTTGGTGAAACTTAATACAAGCCCAATCAAAAAGGAAACCTTCCTTCAGTAGTCATTAGCAACAGTGAGAGGGTGTTAGTTAACAGATGGAGCATTGTGTGGCGAACATGAGCAAGTGAGAGAGAGACTGGTTTTAGTTAATTACAGACCTTGCTAGGATGTTGTCATGGCATACTGAAGGATTTAGAGTGTTGGCCTGTTAGTTGCAGCAGTATTTTAATTTAAAATCAATATTCACCATTATATTTTCTAAGTGAAGCATATTAAAAGTGAAATCAAGAAAGGCGAAAGTAGATTAGACAGATAGCTCTCACCCACCACGAAAGGAACTCACGTCATTATACCTACTCTTACTTCAGGGGGAAGCTAGACTGCAGATCGTTTGACATTTAGAACTTTCTGATCTGTGACTTTTCTGCTGTATAGGTACTTTAATGGTGCAGTGGAAAAGAAAATATTTTATTTGTGACCATGGCACGAGACAGACAGACTGGCAGAAGTTCAGAACCCTCAATTTTTGGGATGAAATGTGGCTTTCAATGCTGACAGAGAGATGGAAAACAAAAGGATGTGACCCAATTACACTTATTGCAATTTCTGAAATGACTGTGGTCGGTTGTCCTTGCCTTTAGTTGGGAATGGGGCATGCAATGGCAGGTCTGCACATCTGAACTTTGATTACATATGCCCCCTAGTGGTGAGATTACACAACAACTGGCGCAGCGCCGTTAAAGGCATTCTTCTGTTTCTGAGAAACAGGTTTGGCCTAAACTGTCTTTACAGAGACACTAGTCTGTGCGGGGACACAACATGATATAATACATCGTTAAAATAATGCCAGGCAAAAAAAAAAAACTGCATTAAAACCTTGAAAAAATAGTCTTCAAAATAAAAAAATGACACTGTGACTGTACATTTATCATTTAATAGGCTACTCGTTTTTTTGTGGGAACATTTTCTTTAAACTAATATACAAACAAACAAACTAACACACTAGATGCATAGGCCTTTGGCGCGCACAGCAGGAGAGGGAGTAATTCAAAGTGTGAATGGAAGGGGAGTGTCTTCGGTGTTCAATTTCACCCCATGCCACCTCGAGGTGGAGTGTTCTGCACTTTTAAGCATCACCGTGACACTTCGCTCTTCACTGACAGACGAGCCACAACTCGGAGAGTACCACTGAAGACAAGTGTAGAGAGAGAAGTGTAGAGAGACAAGTGCAGGGCTTGTCACTAAACTTGGGCGACATGGATGGCAGCAGAAGGCAACTCGACTTGTCCGGCCACGCACCTTCTCCTCTCTCAGTGCGTCTTCAGGTGCCTGCCTCACTTCTTCGTCCCCCGCCCCTCTATCTCCGGGCGGCTGCGGCCGCAGCTTGCAACTCCTCGCTGGAGAGAGGGTATCCCCGGACTCCCAAGTGCGCCCGGTGCCGAAACCACGGCGTAGTGTCGGCGCTGAAAGGACACAAGCGCTTCTGCCGCTGGAGGGACTGCGTGTGCGCCAAGTGCACTCTCATCGCGGAGAGACAGCGGGTGATGGCCGCGCAGGTGGCTCTGCGCAGGCAACAGGCACAGGAGGAGAGTGAGGCGCGGGAGCTACAGTTCATGTATGCAAGCCCGGGGGCGACCGAGAACGCAGTGACCCTCACCTCGCCAACTGTCGGTCCAGGTGCTCCAGGCCTGACTGCTGCAACGCCAAGACCAGCATCCTTTGACCCCTTTGGAAATGGTGACCACAAAGACGGTATGTATTTTCACTGAGAAGGTTATAGTCCATAGTCATACAATGCAATAGTGATTTTAAAATAGCAGTCAAGCGTGCGAAGGCTAATGATTAATGGAAAACTACGTGATAGCTTAATTAAAAATGTTACGACAATGTCTTACAACGTGTTGTCTTTCTTTTTGCAGACGAGAAGTTGATTAAATATAATTTTTGCAACGGATTTATGGGCCGATCCATTTTTGCTCCCCGTCACTCTTTGCTGCCCTCTCTGATCGAGAGGGAATACACCTGTGGGGGCCGGGAGAAAACGCACCAAGATTTTGACAAAACCAGTGGAAGTCCCTCACCAGGGTTCGACCACAGGTCTGATAATTCTGCCAGTCCACTGTCACAGTCATCTTCTGATCCAGAATCTGGCTGCGAATCGGAAAAACCCAAGGAGGGTGCCTCCTATGAACTAAGCGGGACAAGTGCCATGGAAAAAAACAGGGACCCTATCAACGTAATGATGAAGATCTTCCCTCATTTACAGCGCGACACTTTGGAGACGGTGCTGAAAACCTGCACCGGGGACATAGTCAAAGCCATCGAGATGCTCCTAAACTCGAAGGAGAATAAATGCACTCCGGAGAGCAGTGGACTGGCTAAACCAGACAACTCAACCGCCCAGAGGCCATCCACCATCCGACCCCTAGGTGCTGCCTTTGGGTGTTTCGGCACCAAATCCGCTTTCTCTCCGCTCCAAACTACAGCGACAGGCGCGGTCGGGAACGACGGCGTGTATCTGAATCCGCGATTTGGTATCTCCCCGCTCCGTTTGGCTTACTCCACAGCAGGTGCAGGATTACCGAACTTTATGTCACCTTACGTGAGCTCTGGGCTTCTGCCTGGTTTCCCATTTCGAGCGCCACTGGACTATTCATTCCCCGGTATGATTCGTGACATCTCTTGTCTTCAAGCCAAAGATGCTTTCCCCAATGCCAGCATTTATTCCCATCTCAACAACGAAAAATGAGATGTACTTTGTTTGAAAAGAATTTAAAATTATATTTTTGTACAGCTTTTTTTTTCAGTTTTCCTGTGTTACATTGTTGCATTTTCGATATGTTTATTAGGCCTCTAGCTTACTGTGCCTCCTGAAATACAGCCTACAAAAGTCTACAGTTGTATCTTTACGGCTTACCCTTACTTAGAAAATATTGTAATTAATGTACATAAAGTCATTTTCACAGTTTTTAATAAATACGAAAACAAATATTTTGTTCTGTCTTCATATGTACGTGTGGTTGTGAGGTGGCGGGTGACTTGACAGACTGAGAGAGAGTCAGTGTCTTATTGAAAGATATTTCTTTGCGCGTACCTGAGAAAGCTCAAAATATTAACTTCTTCTGTTTGAGGTGAAGCGATTCAAAGATGTTTGCCAGTGGTTGAAATATTTCTTGAGTACTTGAGGATAGCTGAATGGCTGCATTATGGAACATTGAAGGAGCGCAAATGTATCGGCCCTTTGATAGAGTTACATAGATATGTGAACTTGAAAGTAGTCTTAAAAAGGCGGTGTGTGGATCAACACTGAACTTAAAGAGAGTGATATGGTAATGGCACTACACCTTCTCTCTGTTGGTCATTAAATCCAGTGCAAAGTAGTCTGCAGCAACAATTACTTATCTGTGTTTAAAATCATTGACTTAGATACACTATAAGGACTAAGTTTTAAATGGCTAACAGGCATTATAGATGGGTTATTGGTTAGGCCAACAGCAAAAACATGACTGCCTTTTATACAGGAAGCACCTTTTTATACAGGAAGACACTGCTTGTTTTAAATTGAGCCAGTGCTTTCTAGTCCAGGTAAATAAATCAACAATAAACATACACATAAATAACATATACATCATATAACAATGAAGAGAATAAAAGGCAAAATAGCATGACATATGAACAAAAAAGTTTAAGAGATAAAAAAAGGCCCAAAAACTAAAATAAAAACATCTAAAGCAAACAAATGAAGATGATAGATGACAATGAGGTCCGAAGAGAACGGAATAAAATAGCAAAAAAAAAAAAAAAACAGATCAGAATTATAAGTGAACTTGACCAAAAAAGACAGAACAACCTCAGACTGAATTATAATGCAAGGAAAAGGGTGACGTAGCAGGGGCGCAGACAGCACTGGGGACGGGGGGGGGGACATGATTCCAGATTCAGATTCATAGTGACCCCGATCCGTCCCCCCCAATATGAGCTGGAGCAAGCAAGGCCATTAACAGCCTTAAAAGAAAACTTTAAAATCCTGATGTAGCCGAGCCAATGTTGTTGTTGTGGTTGTTGGCCTTCTCACACCCTATTGGAGCCATCGGTGGCCAATGGTTGGTTTCTTAACAAAAATGGATGTTACAACTTGTTTGCAAATAAATAAATAAAGGTTTAAAGCACAAAGAGCAGCGAGGCCTATCCTCGACCAGCGAGCCAGCAAATAATCACAGAGCAAGGTCAAAAGCTGTGTGCTCCTAGTCAGCCGCACCTCCAATAGGTCACGCTCCTATTGTCATGGCCTTTCGACCTGTAGAGGGCACAAATTATCAGAAAATAGAAATTAAAGCAAGCATTAAAATAACATATTACATAAATACAGAAATGGCTCCTACATAGTTAAAAGTCTAGCTGCGACGTTTTGGACTACTTGTCCAGAGAGTGCAGCCTGGTCAGAAGTGTATAGTGCACTGCAATAGTCCAGTGCCGAAGGTGTGAAGATATGCATGGAACACCTTCTCAGTCTTTTGGGGAAAGGAAACAGACAGTTAGCAATTAGCAATTATTTTAAGTTGATAAAATGAAGCACTAAACAAATAATTTGTCTGCTTATTAAATGTTATTTAATATATTAATATGTGTTATTAAATCAGAGTCAAAGTTCCCCAAGGTTCTTCACAACAGGCTTTCTGTATGATGTGAGCGGACCAAGTTTACTGCTAATGTCAACACCAGAGGGAACCAGAGATGATACCCTTTGAGGAAGCTATTTCCTATCCAGTATCTGGACCAAGGCCAAAAGGTCAAAGGTCAGAAAGGGCCCGTATGTCATCACAACCAGAGCTAAGAGGTAGATACATCTGATTATCATCGGCGTAGCAGTGAGAAAAGATCCTGTGTGTTCTGAGTATTAGGTCAAGGGTCATTAAATGGAGTGAGAACTGAAGGGGGGCTATAGAATTGGACCCTGTAGGACTCCACGTGAGAGGGTGGCAACATTTGAAGACATGACATCAGAATCAAAATCAGAATTCAAGGAATTTTCTTTCACACACACACCAACACACACACATACATGTGCTTTTTTGTTGGCGTCGTACTTAAAGCATTCTGGATGAATGTAATCAGCGTATCCGTTTTAAAGGCTACATTGGTTTACACGCGGTTTACTTTTTTGATACTATAGCTTTAAAAGGGAACCCTAGAAACCGTAAATAATGACGTACTTAACACCACGTGGTCCCGACACAGGAAGCGCCAAAACAACAGTGCAAGCAAAGGCATCTTAAACAGGTGCTTATGGCTATGCAATGCAAGTTCGTCACCCTCCCAGTGTCGTTTAACTTCTCGTTTACCAAGCCGGCTTACACAACAGTGTCTTCAAACTTCGACGAAAAGCAAATTCCGTTTTTGTCAAAATGTCTGGAAGTGGTATTAAGTTAACAGGCTCACAGTAAGCTAGCTAACAGTCCAATGCGAGTTAGTGACACTGCATAGCCTGCTACCTGGACATCTCCATAGACGTTTACCACATTGCCATCATAGCAGCGTTAAACGGCTTCCTTGCTTGATCAAACGTAGTCTACGAAGTCCAAAGTACTCCATAGACATGCACTTTCACATCGCCGTAGCTGTCATTATTTGGGCTGCACTATTTGTGGAATCAAGGAAGATCCGAGGCATCTCTATATCTTGTAAGTGGCATGCATAACATTAAACTTAGTTGCTGGCGCGCATACACCCAGCCACTGTAAAACTGCCTGGACCTATCAAGTAACGTGTCATTTTGCAGCATCAACAGTATGCCATGCACATAAATTATTTGTTGGATGACTTAAACATAATTGTTATGATGTCCATATGTTTGTCTTGTGAATATCTCTGTCTTCCGTTTTGCAGATAAGAGATTTTATAAAGAGAGAAAGTCATTCCTTTGCATCGATGGCTCCAAATTGATCCCGTTCGAGCAAGTGAATGATGACTACTGTGACTGCGCGGATGGCTCTGATGAACCGGGTATATATTTGCCTTTATTTATCTGTATGCCCTTTGACTTTCCCATGCTGTAGGCTGTTTATAAAATACGAGTCATCTGACATTCCATGGCCCTGAACGTTTGTTAACTGTAAGAAGTCATGGACATCTGAACAAAGCATTTTCTTTTGTTGAGGTTAGTTTCGTTAATTTGCCATAAGAACATTGCTTGTTTATTATTGTTAACCATAACTGATAGAGCGCTTGCAGCTGAACAGCGCTACACTACCGCCACCTTGTGGCAAATTAAAAAAGAAAACTGCAATTTCCTCTAACAGACTCTCAGATTCACAGTCACACATGTTGTGTTTTTGGTGCCCTAGCCAAACTCCCACACCCCACATTTCAGCTCAGAATATCCCCTGAAATAAATTGCCTCTTTTTGTACATGACATTATACTTGTCTGTTGCCAATTTAATTGTTAGTTTGATGCAATATGATTTCTCTTTTTTTGTCAGAAGAGCTAGTCTGCTGAAATGTAGTTACTTAAATTTTGAACTTTTGACCCTCAGTGGATGACGTTGAATGTTCAGAATACTGTACTCTCATTGGATGATGTTGAATGTTCAGAATACTGTACTCTCATTGGATGATGTTGAATGTTCAGAATACTGTACTCTCATTGGATGATGTTGAATGTTCAGAATACTGTACTTTCATTGGATGATGTTGAATGTTCAGAATACTGTACTCTCATTGGATGATGTTGAATCTTCAGACTGCTGTACTCTCATTGGATGATGTTGAATGTTCAGAATACTGTACTCTCATTGGATGATGTTGAATGTTCAGAATACTGTACTCTCATTGGATGATGTTGAATGTTCAGAATACTGTACTCTCATTGGATGATGACGGAATGCCTTCTCCTCTCAGGAACGGCAGCGTGTCCGAGCGGTCGATTCTACTGCACAAACCTGGGTTTCCGTCCACACTACATCCAGTCCTCTCGAGTCAACGATGGCATCTGTGGTGAGTGTCTGTACCTGCAAACAAACACAAACAAACAAATAAACAAACAACTTTCTCTTTCCTACAAAACTTCATCCCTGCAAGCTAGCTTGTATTCAGTGATGTAGGTCTGCAGGACATTTATTATTATTTGGTTAGTTTTAGACCAAAGCTCTGTAGTTTCTTCTTAAAAATGTACACTGTGCCTTGAGGTCTGTTTTCTACAGTAATGCCTGTGCATGCAAGCTGAGGTTATCTCTTGGACAGATGCTCAAAAGAATTAGACACAAACACGCACGCACGCACGCACGCACGCACGCAATATCTGAACAATCAGCATTGCAGGTTTAGAATAGCATCTGCTACTTACTATCGTACATGAGGGGATTAAAAGGCAGATCATTATTCATCACTATGTGTGCCCCTGGGAACTGAACCTGTGACATCACTGTTAGCACCCTCACTCCCCTTGCTGAACGACAGGCTCCTGCTCTGGAATCATCCTCTGAGGTAAAACAAGAAGTGTGAAACAGGCAGGCGTTGTGTATGCTGCACATGAGGTGCTGTGTGTGTGTGTGTGTGTGTGTGTGTGTGTGAATCAGGCAGGCGTTGTGTATGCTGCACATGAGGTGCTGTGTGTGTGTGTGTGTGTGTGTGTGTGTGTGTGTGTGTGAATCAGGCAGGCGTTGTGTATGCTGCACGTGTGAGAGGAGGTTGGTATGAGGTGTCATATGTGTGTGTGTGTGTGTGTGTGTGTGTGTGTGTGTGTGTGTGTTTGAAACAGGCAGGCGTTGTGTATGCTGCACATGTGAGAGGAGGTTGGTATGAGGTGTCATATGTGTGTGTGTGTGTGTGTGTGTGTGTGTGTGTGTGTGTGTGTGTGTGTGTGAAACAGGCAGGCGTTGTGTATGCTGCACATGTGAGAGGAGGTTGGTATGAGGTGCCGTGTGTGTGTGTGTGTGTGTGTGTGTGTGTGTGTGTGTGTGTGTGTGTGTGTGTGTGTGAATCAGGCAGGGGTTGTGTATGCTGCACGTGTGAGAGGAGGTTGGTATGAGGTGTCATATGTGTGTGTGTGTGTGTGTGTGTGTGTGTGTGTGTGTGTGTGTGTGTGTGTGTGTGTGTGTGTGTGTGTGTGTGTGTGTGTGTGTGTGTGTGAAACAGGCAGGCGTTGTGTATGCTGCACATGTGAGAGGAGGTTGGTATGAGGTGTCATATATGATGTGTGTGTGTGTGTGTGTGTGTGTGTGTGTGTGTGTGTGTGTGTGTGTGTGTGTGTGTGTGTGTGTGTGAATCAGCCAGGCGTTGTGTATGCTGCACATGTGAGAGGAGGTTGGTATGAGATGCCATATGTTGCTTTATTGAAAGGTGCTGCATTCAAACAGAAAATAAAAATTCTATTGAAACCTTTCATGTTTTGTTTAACCAAGGCTTAACTGTTAGAACTGTTCAGGTTGAAGTTCAGGCATTTTTCCAGTTAGGCCTACAGTCGTCAGAAGACTCTCACAAACACGGCTGTCGCTTGCCTGGTCTACAGCAAAAGCCCCCGTGACGTGACGTGACTGGTTCTGTTCTCTGTTCTCCCTAGATTGCTGCGACGGTTCCGATGAGTACAGCAGCCAGGCCCTCTGCCAGAAAACATGCAGGTCAGTGATTTCCTAAAGAACCGACCCAGACCACCATAGCTTTGCTCCTTCATAGCACTTAAGTCTGTCTGCTCCTTCATAGCACTTAAGTCTGTCTGCTCCTTCATAGCACTTAAGTCTGTCTGCACCTTCATAGCGCTTAAGTCTGTCTGCACCTTCATAGCACTTAAGTCTGTCTGCACCTTCATAGCACTTAAGTCTGTCTGCACCTTCATAGCGCTTAAGTCTGTCTGCTCCTTCATACTGCTTAAGTCTGTCTGCTCCTGTCTGCTCCTTCATAGCTCTTAAGTCTGTCTGCTCCTTCATACTGCTTAAGTCTGTCTGCTCCTGTCTGCTCCTTCATAGCTCTTAAGTCTGTCTGCTCCTTCATACTGCTTAAGTCTGTCTGCTCCTGTCTGCTCCTTCATAGCACTTAAGTCTGTCTGCTCCTTCATAGCACTTAAGTCTGTCTGCTCCTTCATACTGCTTAAGTCTGTCTGCTCCTGTCTGCACCTTCATACTGCTTAAGTCTGTCTGCTCCTTCATAGCTCTTTGGTCCGTCTGCAGCACAGTGCCTTGCTTGTTGTCCTTCGTTAGCAGCTTTAAGGCGGGGGGTCTCACTGGTAATGAGAAAGTGGCAGTGGCAAAGCGTAACACAGTGGCCAGACCATAATACTGCTGTGACTGGAAGTTCTAAGTGGTTGCTAAGTGCTAGGCTAAGTTGATTATCAGATCAAACATGACTGTTTTGTAGGTGCTGGGAGCAATGGCAATTTAAATAAATAGCTTTGCCACTGTGACAGCTGTGATTATGAATATAACCAAACAAAAATCAAATTAAATAATATTATTTACATCTTCTATCGACCATACCGCTGATATGACAAAATAATGAGAAGAACACACACACTGTGTTTACATGATGATAATAATATTGATACTGATCACCTGTTAATGCCAGACACAATAGCTGCTACAAACTGAATGGCAGTACCAAGTGACACCACCAGGTGTCAGTGTTTCTCCATTTACCACGCAGTAAACTTTCCCATCTACCTTGAAGATGGTGGTTCTTTCTTCCTCCATTATTATGTTTTATTCTCACAACCTCATTGCACCTGCTCTTTCATAACTCCTGTGCACAATGTCCATTTTTTCCTTCAGAAGACTGAAAATGATTATTGATCATTGCCAATATGATATTTAATCGTACAAAAAGGTCTAAATTTGTATAGTCATCCCATTGAGTGGAGGCTTGCCTCTAGTTATCCATGAATGTGCCAAATAAAGTAAAGTAAAAAACTGATTAGCTGTTGTGATATTGTAAGTGCTGACGTGACAGGCCCAGGCTAGGCCACTAGGCGGTGTGCTCATAGGCCTGACTATCCTCTGCACTGCTGGTCCCTTGTGGGGCGTCTGTGGTTCATCTGGTGTAGACAGCGAGACAACACCATGCTCATAGGTTTAATTCACCCACACATGTGATGAGACTTTATGTCTGAGGGGTGAGCTGCTTTGGCTAAAAGCATCCACTTAATAGATAAATGTAAATGCAAATGGTTCCTGTGGATTGTGTTTGGAAGACACATGATTGGAGCGTGTGTGACTGTGTCCATACATCAGTAAAGAGCAGACGCAGAGAGTTGCACACGCATGGGTGGGCGTTTACAACAGGAAGCTAGCTGCACCTATGCAGTAATGCATGTGAATGCCAACAGGAAGCTAGCTGCACCTATGCAGTAATGCATTTGAATGCCAACAGGAAGCTAGCTGCACCTATGCAGTAATGCATGTGAATGCCAACAGGAAGCTAGCTGCAGCTATGCAGTAATGCATGTGAATGCTAACAGGAAGCTAGCTGCAGCTATGCTGTAATGCATGTGAATGCTAACAGGAAGCTAGCTGCAGCTATGCTGTAATGCATGTGAATGCTAACAGGAAGCTAGCTGCAGCTATGCAGTAATGCATGTGAATGCTAACAGGAAGCTAGCTGCAGCTATGCAGTAATGCATGTGAATGTCAATGAGCCCAGCGCAGCAGTGGAGGCCGCCTGAGAGCAGGTGTAGTGAGGCGCGCTCCTCTTGGCTTCACTCTGGCCTACTTTTCAAAGTCTGTCTGAGGCAATGCGAGGACAAAAGGGCTCTTTTCCCCTTCTCTCTGCTCACGTGACACGCCTCACACACCCCTACAGCCACCCCCCTACACCCCCCACACACACCTCCATATCAGACCACGGAGGGAGGGAGAATGACAGACTCCCTCCCCCTGCATCCCCCTCTCTCTCTCTCTCTCTTTCTCTCTCTCTCTCTCTCAGTCTCTTCATCTCTCATTCTGTCATTCATCGTCTGGGTTTCTTTTGCTGTTTTTTGTCCTAAAATGTCTGACTGTCTCACTTTTCCTGTAGTAAGGATGTTTAGTTTTAGTCTTCCTGTAGTATAGATAGACATAGTTAGAGTTAAGGTATAATAATTCGGTTTATTAATAACTACACCAAATACCAATGACTTCATATTTATAAAGTATGCCTCGAACAAATGGACTAATTAATCAAATGCCGTCTAAGATGTTGAGTTTAAATGTACCAAGGCTGTGGCAGGAATGGGCATTATTAGGCAGGAAGGGGCATTATTAGGCAGGAAGTGGCATTATTAGGTAGGAAGGGGCATTATTAGGCAGGAAGTGGCATTATTAGGTAGGTCACGCCACCACTGAAGCACCAGGAGCGTATTAGACACGTATGACATTAGTCTAGCGTTAGACAGACAGTAACACACACACCACACACACACACCACCCGATAACACACACCATACACACACGCCACCCAATAACCTACGTCATATACACACACTATCAACCTAATAACACACAACATATATATATACACACAATCTACTCTTGCTGCTGAGAGAGAGACAGACAGACAGACAGCAGACGCTCACTGGAGGAGTGGACTGGTCAAGAGGGGGAGTAGAGCTGAATCACAGCATTAAAAACAGGCAGGTGCTGATCCGCTGGCCCTCCTGTAGGCAGGGGTGAGGGATTACAATTCCCTTCTAGCAGCTCCAGGGAGCCAGTGAAGGGTGACCAGCCGAGGAGTTACACACGTGTGTGTGTGTGTGTGTGTGTGTGTGTGTGTGTGTGTGTGTGTGTGTGGAGCCAGTGAAGGGTGACCAGCAGAGGAGTTACATGTGTGTGTGTGAGAGTGTGTGTGTGTGTGTGTGTGTGTGTGTGTGTGTGGAGCCAGTGAAGGGTGACCAGCAGAGGAGTTACATGTGTGTGTGAGAGTGTGTGTGTGTGTGTGTGTGTGTGTGTGTGTGTGTGTGTATGTGTGTGTGTGTGGAGCCAGTGAAGGGTGACCAGCAGAGGAGTTCCATGTGTTCCCTTTGGCTGATCCGAGAGCCAACGTGCCGCTGCGTTCTGAGTCATCTGCAGTGGTGTCACTACACAGGCAGGCTGGCTGGCAGGCCTGTTTAAACTCCACTGAAGTAGTCTAATGGAGGAACAACAGCTACGTTCTCACTCTGTCTATCCCATCTCTCTTATTCTCTCGTCTTCTCTCCATCTTTCTCTCTCTCTTCATCTCTCCTTTGGTTTTCTGCTCACTGTTCCTCTGTC
>NC_137919.1:2996225-3004269 GCF_963457725.1 Sprattus sprattus
AGTCGCTTTGGATAAAAATGTCTCCTAAGTACCTGATGTTTACATTCACCACAACCAAGAACAAGAACTACAAGTTTGATTCATCAAAGCAGATTTATTGTAAGGATACTGAAAGACCCAAACCCAGCTCTGACATCAGAGGACATTCACTGACCTGAAGCCTGTATTAAACTCGACCATGTCATGTGCACTACTTTGTCTTTTCAATTTCGTTTTTATTTATATTTTTTATGTAAAGTAGTATTTATTGTTACAGCAGGTTTCTATTGCTCGTAGCCTGACTGTTCTCTCCCTTGTACGTCGCTTTGGACAAAAGCGTCTGCTAAATGACTAAATGTAAATGTAAATGTGAATGTCATCCCTTACTGCATCACAACACCACCACATGTTTTGGAGAAACATTTATTCCATGACAGGTTGGCTTGCTGTGTGTGTTTGTGTGTGTGTGTGTGTGTGTGTGTGTGTGTGTGTGTGTGTGTGTGTGTGTGTGTGACAGGTTGGTTTGCTTCCACAGCACGGTTATCTCCTCCATGCCATACAGGTGCTTATGCATAAAAATAACCCTTTAGCAGGATGGAGAGAAGCTGGACATTTAGCGTTTAGAGAGGCAATCTGTCAATGCTACCCACAAACATATTCATACAAGCCAGAATTCGGTGCCAGTGTGGCGCTTTTGCAGAGAGCAGAGGGAGGTAAAGAGAAAGAGTGAAAGGAGGGAGGTAAAGAGAAAGAGTGAAAGGAGGGAGGTAAAGAGAAAGAGTGAAAGGAGGGAGGTAAAGAGAAAGAGTGAAAGAGGGTTTCTTTCTGAAGCGGCGATCAGAGCAGCGTGCGCCAGATGTTCAGACTGAAGAACGTGATGCAGAGCTACGGCTGCTCACACGGCCTGGTTTAAAAACAGGAAGAGAAGGCGAAGGGCAGGAAAACAGTGTTCAGCGACTTCCATATATAGCTGCAGACTTCCAATCCATCCATCCATCTGTCCGTCTGTCCATCCGACTGTCTGTCCACTTGTCCGTCCATCCGTCCGTCTGTCCATCCATCCGTCCGTCTGTCCATACATCCATCTATCCATCCGTCCGTCCGTCCGTCCGTCCGTCCATCCATCCATCCATACATCCATCCATCCATACATCCATCCATCCATCCATCCATCCGTCCATCATTCCATCCCCACTTTAAGACCAACACATAACATGACTCTCCCTGTTCAAGCAGCATTCCATACCCCTAGTGCAGTGACTGGGCTTTACAGGAAGTTAAACTCACCCTTAGTGTTGAAGCACAAGACGGAGGACAAATAAAAAAAAGGTCTACAGATCACACCTGTTGGTGCTCCAGCCTGATTACCACTGAGAAACTGCATCTCAGGAAACAGCTGCAACCCAAATAAAATCATGCAGACAAACTTGGCCCGGGCGGCTGGATCCCACGAACACACACACACAGACACACACATAGACACACACACAGACACACACACAGACACACAGACACACAGACACACACACACACACACACACACACACACACACACACACACACACACACACAGACACACACACACACACACACACACACACACACTGGATCCCTCCCACACAGAAGACTTCAGACTTGCCCGCGGTCTTGGAGCCTTTCCAGAGAGGGTTACTGCATAGAATCGAAAGCTCAATATCAAACACTCCGCTGCATGCCTCGCCACTCTTGGTTCAATGAATTCCCTGCTTCCTGTGTCTCCAGACTCCTGCCCTTTGACCTGGAACTATTAACCACTACTTCCTGTGTCTCTCTTTTCGTACCACTCTTTCAGTAGCATTTTTTCTTCCACTTAACTGGCAAAAGACTTGAGGGAACGTCTGAAGCCCTGAAGAATGATGCATGTCATAAGATAATTAGGCAGTTGCCAAATCAATACCAAAGAAAGCATACTAGCAAAAGACTCCAATACAGAGTATGAACTCCTGCTCACTCTTCCTCCTTTAAGACCCGTGTTTAAAGTTACAAACAACTTATTTTAGCTATGCAGTCCAAGAGATGTGTTTTCAAAAAAACAAATGTCTTTTGACACGAGGCTTGGCTCTGTGTGTGTGTGTGTGTGTGTGTGTGTGTGTGTGTGTGTGTGTGTGTGTGTGTGTGTGTGTGTGTGTGTGTGTGTGTGTGGTGTGTGTGTGGTGTGTGTGTGCGTGTGTGTGCGTGCGTAGATGACTCCGGTGAAGGCACTCGCACTGTTTTGTATTTTTGTCCGTGTGACAGATGACATTTTTGGAGGCATGCTGTGTTTGCAAAACTGCGGGCGTACACGCTTGATGTGTGAGTGTGGGTGTGTGTGGGTGTGTGTGTGTGTGTGTGTGTGTGTGTGTGTGTGTGTGCGGGCGTACACGCTTGATGGACAGGAGCCGCCAGGGTAATCTATCCCAGGTGTCAGTTCTTGCTGTGTAAGCCTGCCCCTTCCGGGAAAAATGGTTTTCCTTGTCACCTTTGTGGCCAACATTATACAACTTGTCAAACTTGGGCCAAGTCCCTTCCTCTTTTCTTTTCTTTTTCTTTGCTTTGTTCATTTATTACAAGAGCCCCAGTAAGGTCTATTGTGTTTGGTGTCTTTATCTCAAGAGCCCCAGTAAGGTCTATTGTGTTTGGTGTCTTTATCTCAAGAGCCCCAGTAAGGTCTGTTGTGTTTGGTGTCTTTATCTCAAGAGCCCCAGTAAGGTTTGTTATGTTTGGTGTCTTTTAAGACTCGGGGACAAGGACGAGGGCGTTGAGCCTAGGCTGGACTCCACTGCACAGAGGGAAGAGGCTCCAAATGAAGCCGAGGTACGTGGTCAGTCTGTGTTCAGTCTGTCTCTCCCTTCTTCCACGCACACACACACACACACACACACACTAAGGTGTTGCGTAGCAACCCATTACTTGCTGACTTCAATTACATTTCCATTGCGATAAATGACTGGACTACTTGCGAAATTATATGAAAGATGTGAATATGAAGCACAAAACCGGTTGCCAATGGTAGCGGTAAAAGTTGGGGTGGCCCATTCAAATAACTCAAACTTTTTGCAACATTCTGAGGAGCCAGGGGCCGGATGAAATCGCTTTGCGGGCCGGATCTGGCCCACGGGCCGGAGTTTGAGACCCCTGCTCTTAAGGTTATTGTGGAAGCTCTTTTTGTGCTGGCTGCGAGTGACTCTTTTATGTGTGTGTGAGAGTGTTTGTATGCTTGTGTGTGTGTGTGTGTGTGTGCACGACTTTACAGTATGTGCGTGCGTGTGTCCGTGTGTGTATGTGTGTGTGTATGAGTGTGCGCGTCTGTGCGTCAGTGTGTACATTTGTCTGTGCGTGCGTGCATGTGTGTGTGTGTGTGTGAGTGTGTGTGTGTGTGTGTACGCACATGTGTGTGCACGTATGTGTGCACGTGTGTGTGTGTGTATGTGTGCCTGCGTATACTGATATTCATCCCTTTGTAACAGGGACACCTTGGACCTACGGGATAGTTAAGCAAAATATGTGTGTTGTGTCGTGTCGCGTCGCGTCGTGTCGTGTCGTGTTGTGTCTGTTGGTGTGTTGTGCTGTGTTGTGTCGTGTTGTGTTGTACTGTGTTGTGTCATGTCGTGTCTGTTGGTGTGTTGTGCTGTGTTGTGTCGTGTTGTGTCTGTTGGTGTGTTGTGTTATGTTTGTTTGTCATGTTTCAGCTAACTGTGTTAGCCGTGTTTCTGATTTTCACCTGTGCGTTGCCCCCCGCCTGGGGAACGTGCGTCCTCCCGCCAGATAAAGATTGTTCATTCCGTGCGGCGTGTTAGCCACTGCTGCCCTCACTGCATCTCACCTCCCCTTGTTCTTCACAGGCTGGCCTCAGAGGACAGAACCTTTTCAATTAGACGCCCATCGTTGCCTGTGCCACGTCCCCTAGATGTAAATCGGCAAGCCCTGTTTGCAACGTATAGCTGAAATCATGACTTTAGTTGGCCGTTGTTGGCACTGGGGGCCAGAGGTGGCAGCTGTAATGAATTCAAATGCGTTTCCAGCCTGCGCACACACTCACACACACACACAAACACACACACACACACACACACACACACACACACACACACACACACACGTGATGTGCTCTGCGTTTCCAGCCTGCGTGCACGGCAAGACGAGGGACCATGAATATGCATACGTGCATCGGGGGCGAGAGAATGCACTTATAGCGTAATCAAAACAAATGATGATCAAGCTGCTGAATTAAGCAGGTTGCCCGTGATTGAGGTTAACAGCCAATTTACATCAACAGGCGCGTTAGTGATCGTCACCGCCATGCATGCTATTCACCGCCAGCAAACAACAAAAAGCTGCACAGCAAGATTAATATTTAAGATTGATCGGATACAAAAAGAACACTAGCTAAAGAGGAAATGGGCGCATTTCATGCTCAGAATAGTTTTTTTTTAATTTCTTATGTAATGTAGAATTTATTGTTACACCAGGGTTATAATGGCCGAGCCTGACCGTTCTCTCCCTTGTACGTCACTTTGGACAAAAGCGTCTGCTAAATGACTAAATGACTAAATGTAAATGTGGAAGACAGTGTTATTGTGAGTTTTCATTGGACAGCTTTTTGGGTGTGAATGCAAGGTGTTAGGTGGGGTTTAAGAGGCCTGCTGGCAGCCATGGGGTTAACTGCTAAGAGCTTCACTGATTTGTGGAAGTGGAGGTTTTGTCTTATATCACTGAGGTGGATCCATATCTGTAAAAACTCTCATGGTCATAAAAAGAGCCTCCGCTGTAGAGTTGTATATTTCACCTGCCAGCCCTCCTGCCTGCTATTGTTTCGTTCATACTCTCTCTCGCTCTCTCTCTCTTCCTTTCTTTCTCTTTCTCTCTCTCTCTCTCTTCCTTTTTTTCTCTCTCTCTCTCTCTTCCTTTTTCTCTCTCTATTTCTCTCTCTTGCTCTCTCCCTATTCCTTTCTTTCTCTCCACCTCTCTTCCTTTCTCTCTCTCTACCTCTCTTCCATTCTCTCTCTCTACCTTTCTCTCTCTCCCTCTCTCTTCCTTTCTCTCTTTCTCTCTCTCTCTCTACCTTTCTTTCTTTCTTTCTTTATCTCTCTCTCTCTCTCTCTACCCCTCTCTCTCTCACTCTCTCCCTCTCACCTTTTTATTAGTTTCTTCCACTGCCCAGGCAAGGGCTCTGAGCAGCGGCTAAAAGGCACTTTCTGCTCCGGCGGTGCGGATAATGCAAGAACAAAGAGCACCTCAATAAAACAATTTGGAAATCAAAGGAGACGTCCCCTTATGCCACGAGGGAAACGGATGGCCCTTTGTGCCACAGAGTGAGTGCCGCATCTCCTGCATTGCTGGCCCTTCTCAACGCCTTGGTCAGTGTGTAAAACAAAATGGAGGCATATGGCTGTCTGACAGACTAGAAGATGTAACCTTTTAGGAGTCCGAGTTGATGATGCAAGGTTGTTATATTGCCCGTTCGTTTTTGAATTTAAGGGCGATTGTGAAGAGTATTTTGGTTGTTAAATGGATGCGAAACATATGATTGGTGCAAGACCAACACCTCGACCAATCAGAAGCTGTTTTATTGAAAAGGCTGCTAACAGGGGAGTGGTGCAACACACCCAGCTCGGCCAATCCCAGGCATTGTGATGGGTTATGGCATTACAAGCACCTGAAGTCTTCATGTATTATAATTAAGTTCATATTTTTTATTAATACTGGATTCATAAAGCCTTAATGAATGACCAACTCCTCTGCAAATAAATGTTTGATCGGAGATGCGAATGATGAGCTATTTCATGCGGCTCTCCCCGATCCCACGGTGCATTTCTGATGAAGGAGATTCAGAGAGCCGTCGCTCCGTAGGTATTTTAATGACCTGTGGGTCTGCTTCTTCCCCGCTCAGGAGACCTGTAGCATGGAGCACGCCCGTGTGTGTGTGTGTGTGTGTGTGTGTGTGTGTGTGTGTGTGTGACCTGTAGCATGGAGCACGCCCGTGTGTAAACCCTGGACATCCTGCTACCTTTGTCATTTCATTACGCCGGTGATGTGTGTGTGTGTGTGTGTGTGTGTGCTTGTGTGTGTGTGTGCGTGTGTGTGTAAAGCCTTCTGTGTTCCCTGTTCATCCTTCCTGGAGGTGTGAGCCATCTGATGAGGGATGGGGATGGGAGTGCACGTGTTGCCGTGGAAATGGCTCAAGAGGAGGGCGTGGGGGAGAGGTTCAGGAGACGGCCAGCAGGGGGAAGCAGTCGCTCAGCTTGAAGGGGGTCTGGTGGCGCAAAGTCACATTCACACCTCACTTCCTTTAGTGGAGTGCAGGGCCTGAACCAGAGGAAATATGGCTATTCCCTACTCTGTGCTATTTACTCTTTCCCTCTTCTCTCATCTCTCTCTTCCTCTTCTCTCTCTCTGTCTCTCTTTCTCTAACATATTTCACTCCCTCTCTCATCTCTCTCCCTCTCTCTCTCTCTCTCTCTCCCTCTTCTCTCTCTCTGTCTCTCTTTCTCTAACAAATTTCACTCCCTCTCTCATCTCTCTCCCTCTTCTCTCTCTCTCTCTCTCTCGCTCTTTCTCATCTCTCACTCACTCTTTGTCTCTCTTTATCTCTCTCTAACCCTCTCTCTCCCTCTCCCTCTCTCATCTCTCTCTCTCTCTCTTTGCCTCACTTCCTCTCTCGCTCTCTCTCTCTCTCTTTCTCTCTCATCTCTCTCACACACACACACACACACACACACACACACACACACACAGAAACATGCTCTCTATGACTGCTCCGGTTGACGAAGGAGGTGCACTCTGCTTTCAAATACTAATACTATGTGTGTGTGTCTGTGTCTCTGTGTGTGTGTGTGTGTGTGTGTGTGTGTGTGTGTGTGTGTGTGTGTGTGTGTGTGTGTGTGTGTCTGCTCTGTGTCTGCTCTGTGTCTGTGTCTGTGTCTGTGTGTGTCTGTGTGTGTGTGTGCTTCAGTCATTGTTGATGTTTTGGGGTTGATAAGCAGTTTTCTAACAGTCCCATCTGCTACTGGCACTATGGCAGGAGGAATATTTCATAATATATCATACCAGTACTCGACAGCCCTTGACTATGTTTGTAAGCACACACACACACACACCCTTACACACACCCTTACACACACACACACACACACACCACACACACACACACACACACACACACACACACACACACACAATGCGATAGGAATGGTTTGTTCAATGATTGAAAGTGGAATTCCTTGTGAATTTACCATGAAGAAAGTTACTGCACACACAGATAGATACTCAACACGACACACACACACACACACACACACACACACACACACACACACACACACCACACACACACACACACACACACAACCTTATCCTGGCGCTAAAGTTCACCTTTGTGAGCTCTCCTGAGGTGTTGAAGGATAGCGTCCCGGTTACATAACACAAATAACCTCTCCTCCAGCCCAGAGTGGTGAGCTCACAGCTTAAAGAGTCTGCACAGACAGAGGGAGAGAGAGAGATGGATGATATTGAGAGAGATAAGGAGAGGCAGAGAGATAGAGAGAGAGAGAGAGAGAGGGTTAGTTTAAGGGATGTTATGTCAGGGTCTTTTATTGTGGGGTGGAGACGGAGGCTAGGATTGGTTGGATCATGGCTGATGACCTCAGAATCCACACGCCCACCTTCCGTCTTCTCCTCCCCTCCTTTCCTCTCCTCTCCTCCTCTCCTCTCCTCCTGTCCTCTCCTCTCCTCCCGTTCTTTCCTCTCCTCCATAGCCCTCAACTCTTCCCCTCTGTTATTTTCTTCTCTCCTTTCCTCTTCTTTGCTCTCCTTCTATCCTCTCCACACCTGTTTAACCTCTCCTCTCCTCTCCTCTCTCCTCCTCTCCTCTCTCCTCCTCTCCTCTCCTCTCCTTCTATCCTCTCCACACCTGTTTACCTCTCCTCTCCTCTCCTCTCTCCTCTCCTCTCCTCTCCTCTCCTCTCTCTCCTTCTATCCTCTCCACACCTGTTTACCTCTCCTCTCGTCTCCTCTCTCCTCCTCTCCTCTCTCCTCCTCTCTCCTCCTC
>NC_137919.1:3004469-3016969 GCF_963457725.1 Sprattus sprattus
CCTCTCCTCTTGTCTTGAATCCTCTCCCCTCCTTCGCGCCTCCTCGTCTCCCCCTGTGTGTCCCTCCTCCCCTGCGCCTCCTCTCTGGTTGTGATGTAAGGGGGGTGACTGGGTGGCTCTCTGCTCCTGATGCAGTGGAGGTGCTGCGCCTCCTCTCTGGTTGTGATGTAAGGGGGGTGACTGGGTGGCTCTCTGCTCCTCAGCCAGTGGAGGTGCTGCTCCTCCTCTCTGGTTGTGATGTAAGGGGGGTGTAAGGGGGCTCTACAGTGACTCTGCTCCTCAGCCAGTGGAAGCGTCCAGAGGTGACAGTGGAAGGTGAACCACAATGAGATGCCATCGTCGGGATCTCTCACACACACAGTGTGCGGGCGCGCGTGTGTATGTATATATGTGTATATGCAAGCATTTGTGATGTGACTATGCGTGTGTGTATGTCTCGGTAGGTGTGTGTGTGTGTGTGTGTGTGTGTGCAGGCATGTAGGCGTGTGTGTGTGTGTGCATGCGTGGTCCACTCAGCATAATTTGACCATGTGGCACAATGTCAAGGTCTCTTCTCTCTCTTTCTCTCTCCTCTCTTCAGTTTGAGAAAAGCTTAACCTTGAGCAGGAGGCATCCTTACAGGCTATTGTTGCCCTCACAAAGAGCTGAGAGGAACCTCAGTAATGTTGTAGACCATGGGCATGCTATGGATTCAGGTCTGTCACGACCTACCTGTTTCCCCACTTCTCTCTCCCGTCCCTCTCCCCCGTAATCTCTCTCTCTCTACCTCCCTCACGAATATCTGTGCATGGCGGTGGTTACAAACACGCACGTGCAGGCACATCAGTGGCCCGCAAATTAATTTCTTGGTAGAATGGTGGTCCCTGGGACAAAACCAGTTGAAAACCCCCTGGTTCCTCTCTCTCTATATCTATCTCTATTTCTCTTCTCTTCTCTCTTCCTGCCCCCTTATCTTTGAACTCTGTCTCTCTCCTCTCTGCCTGCGCTGAAAGACACAGAGTCCCTGACACACAGCCACAGCTTCTGCAGACAGTACATGAGTACGAGTAAATAGAGAAAAAAAAGAAGACACGTCCCAGTTTGGATCCCTAAACCTGTCATCTCTCTCCCCTCCTCCCTCTCTCCCTCCCTCCCTCCCTTATTCCCTGGCAGTGTTTTGTCATCCTCCTGGTTATTTGTAAACAGGCTCGAGGCCTGCTAATGTAAAGATGTAATCACTGTCAAAATGCCACTGGCAACGGACCCTCCAATCAAAGCCTCACCAAGCTGCTTGTTGGAGAGTTTGCATCTGCGCTTAAGACTGCCAAGACATTCTACTAAAAGCCCTGCGGTTGTTATATATATATTAGGGGTGGGTATTGCCAAAGAAGTCACGATTCGATTCGTATCACGATTCACATGCCACGATGCGATTCTATCACGATGCATCGCGATACTTGAATTATTGCGATGCATTGCGATGCATTGCGATGCATTGCGAATTTTCACTGAACACTGTTAGAAAAAAATTAAGCCATTACCAGTGGCTGACTGGCTGTGTATGATCTGGATAGTGTGTTCAATTGATAACTCAAAGCAATTGATAACTCAATTCATACATAGCTGTATTTATTGAAACGACTTTTGGAGGTTACTTAACACAAATATTATTATTACTGGATACACTGCATGTTTTGTTTGTGAATGACTTGTCGCAGTATCGCGCGACCGGAAATGCTTGATGTTCGCCAACCATTCATGCAATTTAAAAAAAAAATATATACAGTACTGTGCAAAAGTTTTAGGCATGTGTGAAAAAATGCTATGAACTAAGAATGCGTTGAAAAATGTAAACAATAAATGTTTATTTTTTATCCATTTACATGGTAAGACTGAGCACAGCAACAAGACACAACGTAGTTATACTGCATCAGCAGGGTCTCTCCCAGACAAAGATTTCAAAGCAGACAGGGGTTTCAAAATGTGCAGTTCAAGCTCTTTTGAAGAAGACGTTGAGGATCGTAGACGCAGTGGTCAGCCAAGGAAACTTAATGCAGCTGATGAAAAACACATCAAGCTTATTTACCTTCGAAATCGGAAGATTTCAAGCAGTGGCATCAGCTCAGAACTGGCAGAAACCAGTGGTACCCAGGTACAGATATTTGCTGTCCGGGGAAGTCTGGCCAGAAGTGGTCTTCATGGAAGAGTTGCACCCCGACAAGGAAACAAGGCCAAGTGACTGAACTAAGCACGAAAACATAGAAACTGGGGTGCAGAAACATGGCAGAAGGTGCTCTGGACTGATGAGTCAAAATTAGAAATATTTGGCTGTAGAAGAAGGCAGTTTGTTCGCCGAAGGGCTGGAGAGAGGTACAATAATGAGAGTCTGCAGGCAGCAGTGAAGCATGGTAGAGGTTCCTTTCCAGTTTGGGGCTGCATTTCTGCAAGTGGAGTTTGAGATTTGGTCAGGATGAATGGTGTCCTCAATGCTGAGAAATACAGGCAGATACTAATCCATCATGCAATACCATCAGGGAGGCGTATGATTGGCACCAAATGTATTCTGCAGCAGGAACATAACCCCAAACATACAGCCAATGTCATTAACAACTATCTTCAGCTTAAAGAAGAACAGAAAGTCCTGCAAGTGATGGTATGACCCCCACAGAGCCCTGATCTCTACATCATCGAGTCTGTCTGGGTTTACATGAAGAGACAGAAGAATTTTAGGAAGCCTACATCCACAGAAGGTCTGTTGTTAGTTCTCCAAGATGTTTGGAACAATTTACTAGCCGAGTTCCTTCAAAAACTGTGCGCAAGTGTATCTGGAAGAATTGATGCTATTTTGAAGGCAAAGGGTGGTCACACCAAATATTGATTTAATTTAGAATTTTCTTCTGTTCCTTCACTGCATTTTGTTAATTTATGAAGAATTGATGAAAATAAACTGTTAACACTTCCATTTTTGAAAGCATTCTTAGTTTACAGTATTTTTTCACACCTGCCTAAAACTTTTGCACAGTACTGTATATATATTTATTTTATTTTTTTTTACATTTTTTTTAATTAATAATCGATACTTGGCGTCAACAATCGATGTAGTAGATCGTGAAAATTAGAATCGCGATGCATCGTCATGACGATTATTTGGCACACCCCTAATATATATACTGTGATAATATATATATATTAGGTATGATGACAACAGCAGAATGACCTTTAAGATTCCAACTTATGGGTGTTGCTGAAGTGGAAGGAAAAACAGAAAGAGAGATATGCATGAGAGAGAGAGAGAGAGAGAGAGAGAGAGAGAGAGAGAGAGAGAGAGAGAGAGAGAGAGAGAGAGAGAGAGAGAGAGAGAGAGAGAGAGAGAGAGAGAGAGAGAGAGAGAGAGAGAGCTTGTGGAAGGGTGTGCAGAACAGATGACATGGGAGAGGGAAACAGAGAGAAAATTAAAATGAGGGAGAGAAAAAAAAAGAATGGGAGAAAGAGAGAGATTGATTATGAAAGGGAGTGAGAGGTGAAGAGCATGGCAGGGTTGTAGGCAGTGGTAATGTTGGTATGACAAGTGGCAGTAGGTGAGAGAAATGGAGGGAGGGAGAGGGAGAGATAGATGAAGATAGAGGGAGAGATGGTGGATAGTAGTTACTGACATAGGCTGAAATGGCAGCCGGCGGTAGGTGAGAGAAATGGGGAGAGAGAGAGAGAGAGAGAGAGAAAAAGAGAGAGAAAGAAATAAAGAGTGGCTGGCATAGACCGAAATGGCAGCCGGCGGTTGGTGTGGGTGTTAAGTTGATGTGTGAGTGTGAGCATCTGCTTTCAATAAACTCTTGTCTTGTCTTTTCTTTCTTTCTTTCTTTCTTTCTTTCTTTCTTTCTTTCTTTCTTTCTTTCCTGGCGCCCCTCTTCCTCTTCCCTTCCTTCCCGTTTGAAGACACTCTATTGTCCTCTTCTCCTCAGTCCAACAAACAGGCGCTCGTTCTCGCCCTCACAGGAAGCAGCGCCCCAGAAACTGCAGGCGTCCTTACGCAAGACACTGCCAGGGCACACTGTGTGTGTGTGTGTGTGTGTGTGTGTGTGTGTGTGTGTGTGTGTGTGTGTGTCTGTCAGGGCACACTGTGTGCATTCTGTTTTTTTTTCATTCTTTTCTTATTTTGAAGTTTTATTTCAGAGACCTTGATGCATTTCTCCTCTCTCCTCCTTTTGTCCCCGTCTCCGTTCAGTTACTGTAAGGTTGATGCAAGACGGGCAAACTCTTTCTTTTGGCTCCATTGATCTTCTACGACTAAAAATGGTGCTCCTGTGTGGAAGTTTTTGTGGTGGGGAGGAGGGGGGGGTGCCATCCCTCCTCTGGCCCCTCTCTGAGTGCTTCTCGCTGGGGAGAGGAGTGATCGGGGCCAGGGCCCCATGGAGCTTTCCCCTGGATGATCCGAGGTTGTGCAGGCAGGGGTTACCAAAAGCCTCCTCCAGGTGTGTGTGTGTGTGTGTGTGTGTGTGTGTGTGTGTGTGTGTGTGTGTGTGTGTGGCAGAGAAGGCAAAACTAATAAAAAGAAGGACGAACGCATATTGAATGACCCAGAGTGCGAAACATACTGTCTGGGTGTCACAGACAGTGATTAACCTCGCCTTGGGTCTGATATTACACTTTGAAAGATGATTCTCATCTAAAAAGGCAATTTAGTCCAACATTCGGCTTAATCTTTGTCAAGGAAAAGGAGCCAATGAATTTAATTAAATGTTTAGACATTCACTTTTTTTAAGGGGCGGGAGCCTTGTTCCAGATTTTCCAGAATGTAAATTCAATATATTGATATTCAAAAGGTCTTTTGAACCTAAAATTGAGTGCGGCTCAGCACTGCTGGACTACTTTTGAAGTCATAATGTGTGTGAGGCTCCATCCAGCGCGGAGTACAAGCAGGGACAGTTCTGAACAAACCGGGAACTTTTCCAAATGTGGAGAGGTTGAAGGAGAAACTCCATTGCCTACCATGGTTAAGATGGTTACCATGGTTACCATGGCCTACCATGGTTAAGATGACAATGATCCATATAGGATGGACTGAGGATGCCAAAGAATAAGACCCTTGTTTTTCCTCTTTTTGCAAAAGTGGCCAGGGAACTATTGCAAACTCTAGAGGGGTCACACTTTCATTGACATTCATGTGTTTAGCAGACGCTTGTATCCAGCGCCACTCACAGAACACTGCAGAGATTTTAATTTATTCATCGAAATCACGACCTCGGTTTTGTAAACACACTTGTTCTACCGTTTGACTGCCTTGTTTTTGCATATAATAACATTTAACCTTTACTTTAAGGTTCAATTAATCAATACATTACTTCATATAACATAGAGTTAACTCAATTATTATTATCCACAAGCAATGCGTAATGATGGAGATTACAGATTAAGTAATGATTTTCATTTTATATCCAGGATCTCTTAATTAACTTGTATTGATTGCATTAGTTAGTGTGGGAAAGCAATGCCATAGAGAATTAACAAACATGACAATAAATCTTAAATAACATTAATCCCTGCAGTCAATGTTCTTCGCATCTGAAATTACACATCTAGTTAATGTTAACGCCTCAGACAACTATCCATTCACACACACCGATGGCGAAGGCTACCACACCTGTTCAGCAGGATCACACCGATGGCGAAGGCTACCACACCTGTTCTGGAGGAGTCGGGCTCGAACTAGCAACCTTCTGATTGCCGACCAACTCCTCTTCCTCCTGACCCACTCCTCTTCCTCCTGACCCACTGTCGTCTATAATTGGAGACGGAGATGGAGACGGACAGAGAGAAGTAAACAGAGCAGTAAACAGAGACGGAGACAGAGCAGTAACCAGAGACAGAGACAGAGAAGTAAACAGAGACAGAGAAGTAAACAGAGACGGAGACAGAGAAGTAAACAGAGACAGAGACAGAGAAGTAAACAGAGACAGAGAAGTAAACAGAGACGGAGACAGAGAAGTAAACAGAGACGGAGACAGAGAAGTAAACAGAGACAGAGACAGAGAAGTAAACAGAGACAGAGAAGTAAACAGAGACAGAGACAGAGAAGTAAACAGAGACAGAGAAGTAAACAGAGACGGAGACAGAGAAGTAAACAGAGACGGAGACAGAGAAGTAAACAGAGACAGAGACAGAGAAGTAAACAGAGACAGAGCAGTAAACAAAGACGGAGACAGAGAAGTAGACAGAGACAGAGAAGTAAACAGAGACGGAGACAGAGAAGTAAACAGAGACGAAGACAGAGAAGTAAACAGAGACGGAGACAGAGAAGTAAACAGAGACGGAGACAGAGAAGTAAACAGAGACGGAGACAGAGAAGTAAACAGAGACAGAGACAGAGAAGTAAACAGAGACAGAGAAGTAAACAGAGACGGAGACAGAGAAGTAAACAGAGACAGAGAAGTAAACAGAGACGGAGACAGAGACAGAGAAGTAAACAGAGACGGAGACAGAGAAGTAAACAGAGACGGAGACAGAGAAGTAAACAGAGACGGAGACAGAGAAGTAAACAGAGACGGATACAGAGAAGTAAACAGAGACGGAGATAGTAATGCAGGGGGGGGGGGACGGACTGTTGCATATTGTGTTGTTCTCTCGCTTCTCGTCTAGTCCAGTCCACGGATGAGACGCCTTTGTGTTCCGCTCAGTAAAGGTCAGAACGCTCCGTTAAGTAACACTGACCAAAGCAAAGGCTGAACAGATTGATCTTTTTAGCCTGTTTGCTTCAAAAGCTACGAGCAAAAGGAGACGCTTCATGACATTTATGTTGCGATTAAAACCGACGTTCCGCATCTCCTTGTAGATTTTCTTTTTTTTTCTTTTTTTTTTTAAGCAAAGCATTGCGGTAAAACAAAAATCTTGCCTGGATTTCCAGGCCTGTTCTGTAATCTAAGCTAAGTTAAAACACAGCATCTACAGCACAGTGCTGTATCAACAATGGCACCCACTGTGATGTTCCTGTGTGTTATGATAAACAAGGGCACGCATACATGCATCACTTCTCACTGGGTTTGGAGGAGGCTGAGAGGCATTTTATACTCTCCCTGTTCATATTTGTTTGTAGTACTTGTTTAGTGTGTGTGTGTGTGTGTGTGTGTGTGTGTGTGTGTGTGTGTGTGTGTGTGTGTGTGTGTGTGTGTGTGTGTGTGTGTGTGTGTGTGTGTGTGTGTGTGTGTGTGAGTGTGAGTGTGTGAGTGTGAGCGTGTGTGAGAGAGAGACTTTGTGGATGAGTGTGTCTGTACTTTCAGGCAAGCTGGTGACATCAGAGTCAGGGTATGTTATATAAACACACACACACACACACACACACACACACACACACACACACACACCCAGTACACACACTCACGCACTCACTCACTCTCAATAGGATGACATTTATTAATTAAATATGTTGTGTTGCCGCAGGAGGCCCTCTCCCTGCACTGGTCTCCAGACACTAGTAATTACATTGGCATTTAGCTTGATGATAAGCCAACCCTATGGCCTTTCTGCACAGAGAAGGAAAGAGCAGGAGGAACAGGGACCGGAGGAGGAGGAGGGAGAGACTGAAAGAGAGGGATAGAGAGAACAAATGAATGAAAGAAAGTGAAATGAAAAGAGATGGCGAGATAGAGAGAATGCACAGAGGCCATGTCATTGATTCTACACACACACACACACACACACACACACACACACACACACACACACACCACCCCTGCTTGCGTTACTATGTGTTCCATAGCAATGCGCTGTTAGTTAGCTGGACTCAGATATTTCTATTATGCTTTGCTGTATTTGCGATACTGACCTTTTAAAATGGCAGCCAATTCAGACAAATAGGCATAGAGGTTATTGTCATGTTACAGTATCTGTCACCTTAGTACACATGAACTATTCTTAGAGTGGTCCTACACAGAAAACAACCAAATGCTTGGGTCAGTAGACGGTCGGTGGATTGGTAAACGATCCGTATACCCGGAAGTTTTATTAATTAATGATTGGTTAATTCCAGACACACGACTGGAACGGAGATACGATCCATTTCCTCCCAAAGTAATGCCTTTGTTACATTTGTTTAGTTTGTCTGTTTAGCATTTTTCTCATAACTCCTGCTCATGACTATTGACCTAGGGGCCTTATAGATCAGTCTTACCACACACGGCCTTTTGGATTCTCTTACAGAAATCTTTGCTTCAAGATAGAAGTTATTCTTTTCCAGTGCGGATAGTTTTTGCACTCAGTACCTAATCACAGCACATGCATAGGTTAGGCCAGTGTTAGCAATGTGGAGAGTGAGACTAGCCAGGCTGGTGTGTGTGTTAAGGAGAATGACCTGTTTCAGAGGGAGTCCCCTTCTACAAACATGCTTACCTTGGCTTTGCCTTATCAACATATTAAACTCTATCTTCAATAATGAATAACAATTATGTTTTAGCTGTGAAAAAAGCAAGATAAATATTTTGGTAAAAACAGTCTCAATATTTCTGCACACTCGTTTGAACATTTTGGGAGGTTGTACCAAATCAGAACAGGAAGTTGATTAAATACAGGAAGTAGTATCCAGTTGGCCCACTTCTGTATATTTGATCTCACAGCTGACTCTGAGAAAGTCCAATGGAGCCTTCAGACTCCTGTGTTTTAGAGGAAGTTGGATTAAGGGAGTATGTAGATTTCCTGTGGATGGTCATATTGCTGGCTTTATACCCCCGGAGGTTCTGAAAGCAAGGCAGATGATCTTCAGTTTCTTTCTTTCCTTCTTTTTTTTTTCTCTCCCCCACCAGAGACTCTTGAGTATACCTTGATATCTTGTGACTTCAGTGGCATTCCAGGTGCTGTTCCAATTGGGGCTCTGGAAAGGTTGTGAGAAGTATATATATATAAAAAAAAAACTCCGCTCTCCAGTTCTTAAAAAAGAAATATGTCTACCACCCAAGCCTCTCCTTGAACATGTTGTTACATATCTCCATTCTAGTGTTTCTGCATTATCTTAAGAATGTTTCACATAAGAGTAAGGATGGGTATTAGGCTGTGTTACATGTCTTTTTTTAATCTGTCTGCGTTTCCCCCCCCCCAATAATCCCATGGAGTAGACTGTGTTTTCAAAAACGTCCTTAGCATTGTTTTTTTTTTTAGTCTGCGGCGTCTTTTTCTGAAAAAAATTAAACTCCTCAGCAAAAAAACAGCCTACATCAGGACTGCTAGTAGAAGTACTAGTGCATTAGAGAAGAGGACTACTAGTGTACTAGTGCATTAGAGAAGAGGACTACTAGTGTACTAGTGCATTAGAGAAGAGGACTACTAGTGTATTAGTGCATTAGAGAGGACTACTAGTGTATTAGTGCATTAGAGAGGACTACTAGTGTACTAGTGCATTTGAGAGGACTACTAGTGTATTAGTGCATTTGAGAGGACCACTAGTGTACTAGTGCATTAGAGAAGAGGACTACTAGTGTATTAGTGCATTAGAGAAGAGGACTACTAGTGTATTAGTGCATTTGAGAGGACTACTAGTGTATTAGTGCATTAGAGAGGACTACTAGTGTACTAGTGCATTAGAGAGGACTACTAGTGTATTAGTGCATTAGAGAGGACTACTAGTGTATTAGTGCATTAGAGAGGACTACTAGTGTATTAGTGCATTAGAGAGGACTACTAGTGTATTAGTGCATTAGAGAGGACTACTAGTGTACTAGTGCATTAGAGAGGACTACTAGTGTATTAGTGCATTAGAGAAGAGGACTACTAGTGTCCTAGTGCATTAGAGAGGACTACTAGTGTATTAGTGCATTAGAGAAGAGGACTACTAGTGTATTAGTGCATTAGAGAAGAGGACTACTAGTGTATTAGTGCATTAGAGAGGACTACTAGTGTACTAGTGCATTAGAGAGGACTACTAGTGTATTAGTGCATTAGAGAGGACTACTAGTGTATTAGTGCATTAGAGAGGACTACTAGTGTATTAGTGCATTAGAGAGGACTACTAGTGTATTAGTGCATTAGAGAGGACTACTAGTGTATTAGTGCATTAGAGAGGACTACTAGTGTACTAGTGCATTAGAGAAGAGGACTACTAGTGTACTAGTGCATTAGAGAGGACTACTAGTGTATTAGTGCATTTGAGAGGACTACTAGTGTATTAGTGCATTTGAGAGGACTACTAGTGTATTAGTGCATTAGAGAGGACTACTAGTGTATTAGCGCATTTGAGAGGACTACTAGTGTATTAGTGCATTAGAGAGGACTACTAGTGTATTAGTGCATTTGAGAGGACTACTAGTGTACTAGTGCATTAGAGAGGACTACTAGTGTATTAGTGCATTTGAGAGGACTACTAGTGTATTAGTGCATTTGAGAGGACTACTAGTGTACTAGTGCATTAGAGAGGATGCCCTGCATGTGGTTGCAAAAGTCACCCCCCCTCCTGTGCTCATCACACCTGCTTCACGACCAGCTCGGACTCTCACTTCGCACAAGTCACACCAGGGCCAGGGGGATATTTTCGAATGGTTTGATCATCCAATATTTATAGTTCTTGGTCTTCTTCTTTTTCTTTTCTTCTTCTTCTTCTTCTTCTCACTCACCTTCAATCACTACACCGAAGGCTTCAGCCTGCGTTCTCTTCTTCTCTGTTTTTTCTTATATTTTTCACAATTCTGTGAATCTTCCTCTCTTGTTGTTTGTTCTGTACCATCCAGTGTAGTTGTGAATTGGAAGCGTACTGTGTACGTGTGAAAAGAAAGTAGTGTTGCGCCTGTGTTCACATATAACGTCTTCAGGGCAGAGCATCTTTTGTTAGCATAACAATTTAGTTTTTGCTAGTGACAGCAGTTAACACAAAATCTAACTAGAAGCTCCTAGGACCCGTCGAGTTTTACTTCCTAGGACCCGTCGAGTTTTACTTCCTAGGACCCGTCCGGTTTTACTTCCTAGGACCCGTCCGGTTTTACTTCCTAGGACCCGTCCAGTTTTACTACATGAATGAATATTGGTGAGACAGTTTAACTGTTGTGTCATATAGTTCACTGTGCTCAGAGTAATCATAATACGTTTCTCCAACACTACAGTCTCCATTTTTGTTGGTTGTTATGGGAAACAGGTCTCACTACTCCGCTTGTGATTGGTCAGCTGTCAAAAACTGCTTGATATAAGGCGTTTTTCTTTCTGAGAAGAACTTTTTTCAGTAGAAAAAGACCTTGAGCCTTTGAAAACCCTGACTACTTCATATCATTATTATTGTCAAACAGACACTGACAGCTTTGAATAAGACATTATATGTGAACACAGCATAAGTTCGCCTAAGGCAACAGTGTCAGAAGTGACCTTTTCAGTGCTTCAAGAAGGCAGCTGTGTGGGAAGGCCAGTAGGCCAGTATATCAGCAAGCTGCTGAAACGGAGCCAGACTAGAAACAGGCCTTGGTACACCTCAGCATTTTTTTTTAAAACCTCAGTAAGTGTCTTCTCCACTTTTCAGCGCTGTACAAAGTGGGGTATATGTTAAGGCCGATATATTATATTATGTTATATGTATACTAATATACTAACACTCATATATATAATACATATATTTATGTAGGTCATATATTAGTGGGGTGCTGAACAGATCTGACAGAGGACCGGCCTGGACCCCCATGAGTTTCAGCGACACTTGATTTGGACAGTCCACCGACCTAGACTGTACAGATGATTTGTTGAAATTGAAATCTTTCTAATTGTTCACTGAACATCACCTCAACCAAACCCAAACCTTATCCAGAACCCTAAGTTTAACCATGAATTGTTGTGACTTTCAACAGATAGTTTGTTTACAATCGGAGCATCTGTAGGTAGTCTGTAGGGGACCATCCAAATAAAATGAAGAAGGGGACAGGCGCCATGAAATGTCGTTTCTCTTTCTGTGTGTCCAGCTCTGTCCAGCAATTGCGGGTTTTTTTTTCACCACACTAAGCCACCACCACCACCACCACCACCACCCAAAGCAGTTGTTGGTCGCCGTGAGATACTGATTCTGATTCTGATTCTGATTCTGATTCCGTGTGTTGCCCTGGGAAACCCCCAGCGAGGCGGATGACTCAGAGGGGACTGGGACTGTGGGCTGCGATGGCTGGATTTGTCACTGTCACATTAGGGCGTCGTGTCCCATCCGCTCACGTCCCCGTGGACTTGCTTAATACGGCTCGAGTCACGCTGTCAATGCTGTGGGAGTTTTAGATAATGCCGCGCGACGCGTCCCTTTACAGATATAGACTGTAAAAGGGCACCCCGGAATAGTTTTTTTTACAATGAGTTCTCTTTTTTTAAGTCATGAATTCAAGCTTGGTTCATAAGTGCACAGAGGCCATGTCAACCCATGTCACATCGTATTTTTCCACAGAGGCCATGTCAACCCATGTAACATCTTATCAGTTTGTGTTTCTTTGTATTCCAGTTTGTGACCATTGTTCAACACCTCCATGCTTCCACAGCGGGGTGCCAGTAGTCGTAGATGGCAGCGTGTTTTGCCCGTGTGTTAGAGT
>NC_137919.1:3029469-3031969 GCF_963457725.1 Sprattus sprattus
AAGCCTCACACTCAAACTCATCTTTGGAAGACGGCTTGCATGAAGAGGAGTGCCTTTCTTTTCTCTCTTCACTCAACTCTCTCTTGAAGTTGAATTGTATCAATAACAAGGTTCTTCACTTGATTGACAGGGGATTCACTATTGTATCAATAACAAGGATCGTCACTTGATTGACAGCAGAGGTGCTTTGTATGTACAGGAGTGCCTTTCTTTTCTCTCTTCGCTCTTCGCTACAGATTTATGCAATAGTTTGGGCACCCCTCTGATGTTCTATGTTAATTTTCTCTGTCTTTATATGAAAACATAGCAATATTTCATTTATATTCTAGAGAAAGCTGGATGATGGGATGTTTTTCAGACAAAAAAATCTTAATATAGCCGTATTGAGTTGTATGAAATAAAATCGAATGTGAAATACAGGTTGTGCAAAAATGTGGGCACCCTTTAAAGTGATTTGATTTGATTACCTGTAGTCGCTTAATGCTGACTAATTGGAACATACAAATCTTTTGATCACCTGTACAATAATTAGTGTGAATGAGATACAGGTCATACCAGGTAATCAGTGCATTAAGCAGTCAGCTATATATTGGCATGAGTGCTGCCAAAGGAAGGTGTTTGTGATCAGGACTTTAGAGGAGATATGCTTTATGTGAGCACGGATGAATGACAGGATCTTTTATTTTATCTTTTACTCGACTTGTTGCGTTTATATTCTTGTTCAGTCTACATTGGCATTGCACCACATCTATGAAAAACGTGCCGCTTTTCTTTGAATCACACAACAAACAAAGCTCTCGGGGAGAGAGAGAGAGAGAGGGAGGGAGAGAAAGAGGGGAACAGAGGTGTTCGATAGTTCAGAGAAGAAGCTCAGCAGACAGACAGAGAGTGTGTGTGTGCTTGTGTATGTGTACTTGTGTGTGTGTGTGTGTGTGTGTGTGTATGTCTGTGTGTCTGTCTGTGTCTGTGTCTGTGTCTGTGTCTGTGTCTGTGTCTGTGTCTGTGTCTGTGTCTGTGTGTGCATGCACTGTAGGTCTGCCTAATAGACAAGGAGAAAGAAAGAAACATAACTAGTGGAGGAAGAGGTGACGTGACATGACGACATGACGTGACGGGAAACTAAAACTCCCCCTCAGAAAATCACACAGGGGAGAAATGTTGCATAACCGCTGGAATTTGTATCTGTTTTTTCATTGATTTTTTCTACTTTTTTGGCATTGCCATTGCTTCAGAGATGGCACTCTCTCTCTTTCTCTCTCTTTCTCTCCCTTTTTTGTCTCCCTCCGCTCTCTCTATTTGTGTCTTTTTCTCTCTCTCTCTGCCTTTCTCTCTCCTCTCCTCTCCTCTCCTCTCATCTCTCTCTCCCTCTCTCTCTCTCTCTCTCTCTCTCTCTCTCTCTCATCTCTCTCATCTATCTCTCTCTCTCTCTTTACTTCTCTCTCTCTCTTTACTTCTCTCTCTCTCCCTCATCTCTCTCTCTCTCTCTTCCTCCTCCACTCTCTCCTAGTTGTAAATGTTTGCCTCTGCGTCTCAGTCCCGGTGTGGTTTGGGCCGTTTAGTTTGATTAGGCCTGTATTTATAAGATAAGCCCCTGCTGCAAGAGCTCTCCGTCGGAACCAAATGAAGTCTGTTTGATGGTGATTACAAACGCAGAAATATCGTACTTGTCAATTTATTAATGCCTTTGAATTTCTGTTCCCCTTTCCCCCCGCGGCTTCGGAGCGGCTATGGGCTCTCGGCGGACGAATCGAATCCTCCTCCCGTGCTCCATTGTGTGTGTCAAAGCTGTTACACATGCTAGCAGCCGGAAGAAGGGAGCTTTCAAAAGCAACGGCTGTCTGACGCACGGGTTTGCTTTCATGTGTTCTGCGACGCGCTACGCGCTAACTCCGTACGTCTGTGGGGTTTTAAAAGTTGCCTGTTCTCATTTCTGCCGAGGCAGTTTGACGGTCTTAACCGAACGCTGTAACTTTGAAGAGATACTGACGGTGCAATCCTTTTCATATTACTTAATTGAGGCAATTTCTTAGCCGCGACGAATTTTGATAACCCTTTAATGTGATTGAATGTTTTAATCAACCAAAGTGGACGCCTTGCTATGAATCACTCACATTTCACATTCAACTAACGCACATTCACAGCCATACTGTACTGTATATATCTCCATTCGCTTCCTATCGGGTTTGAAGGTGTATTTTTTCGGAAGTTAGAGGTGCTCACGTCGTGTTTTGAAACACCAGCTCTTAACTTTTCAATGTCATAACCCTGTCTTGTCCTGTTGTTCCCGGCGTGTTCCACAGCCCATCGACAGCACGCTTTTGGGAACAAAAAAAAAACAAAAGTGTGCAATCCGACCCACAACAGCGTTAGTCTAGATCAATCCCATACCACAAGCAAGGTCAGGACAAATGCTCCCTGTCCCCCATGGGATGAGGGGAGGATAGTCATGCAGCTAGTGTCCATCATGGCAGGATGTATCCGCAGGAGGCGACTCAGGTCT
>NC_137919.1:3044469-3049469 GCF_963457725.1 Sprattus sprattus
GTGTTTCATTCTGCTGGTAAATTATATAAATAAATTGCAGGGACAGTTGAAGGACCATCTATTCTAATGTTCTGTGTCCTACTGTGTGTGTGTTTATGTGAAGTAGTTTACAGTGTTGATAAAAAACGATGTTGCACCTGAGGTCTGTGTATTTGAGAGTGTGTGTGTGTGTTTGTGTGTGTGTGTGTGTGTGTGTGTGTGTGTGTGTGTGTGTATCCTGCAGGTTTATTGTTGTGGGAGGGCAGTTTCCTGGTCCTCAGTGACACATTTCTGTGCATTCAGACTTCGTGACGTTTGAGTCGCTCCGCCAGGCTGCTTCAGAATACTCACTTTCCTGTGTGTGTGTGTGTGTGTGTGTGTGTGTGTGTGTGTGTGTGTGTGTGTGTGTGTGTGTGTGTGTGTGTGTGTGTGTGTGTGTGTGTGTGTGTGTGTGTGTGTGTGTGTGTGTGTGTGTGTGTGTGTGTGTGTGTGTGTGTGTGTCGCTCCGCCAGGCTGCTTCAGAATACTCACTTTCCTGGTGATCCATTTTTAGGCCTTTTATTGTAAATAATGGATGGCTCTGGTAAGAGCTGCAGATATTTTGCTCTCCCGAAGAGGCGACCCACCCACACAGAATACACGCACAGGCACACACACACACACACACACACACACACACACACACACACACAAACACACAAACATGCGCAGAAAAGAGACAATAGAAACTCGAGTCACAAGCAGAACAAAATGCTTTTGTGTTGTTCTCGGGGAATGTTCTTGAGAAGTGGCAGAGCACATGGCGAATTCAGCACAAAACCATTGTTTTGTTTTTGTCTTGGTCAGGAGTCGCCGCGCTGCGATGTTCTCTATGCGTCTCCATTGTCTCCTGGATGCTGTGCAGTTGTACTCCCAGTGTATCTCGTTCCAGCTGCTTCTACGTCAACTTAAGTTGACTTACACGAGTAGAAGCAGCTGGAAACAGGCATTCCTTTATGAGGGTGTTTATCCGTTGCCACGGAAACCATGCAGAATCCAAGGGCTTGGCCCCCCCCCAGTCTCTTGAGCGGTTGCCACGGCGGCGCCGGCCTCTGGCTCTGAGGTTGCCTCTTAATTTGTTATGTTTTCGCAAAAACAAACAGATGAGAGACTTCCAGATAAAAACTAAAAAACAAGCAAGCGCATCGGCTCTCTAACCTTGGGTCTTACTGGTCAAGGTCGGAGGCTTCCCTCCAGACGTGTCACGCTTGTTGTCACAAGGACGTAATTGGTTCAAGAAGAAAAGAGAGAGAAGAAAGGCAAAGTGAAAGGGGAAGGTAAACAGCCACCATTCTGCTGCTTTGTCTCCCCTGCCTCCCTGCCTCTCTCCCTGCTGCTGTTGCTGCTGCTGTTAGACTTCTTTTTTCTTTCTTTTATTCTCTTCCATCCCTCATACTTGGCATTCCTGACACATTTGGAGTGATTGGCATGGATCTGACAAACAGTTTGCTGTTTCAGGGAGATTTGTTATGGCTCCCTTTTCAGAGGATGTGGGGAGAGCACTTCCCCCATTGGCTCCCTGTTCAGAGGATGTGGGGAGAGCACTTCCCCCATTGGCTCCCTGTTCAGAGGATGTGGGGAGAGCACTTCCCCCATTGGCTCCCTGTTCAGAGGATGTGGGGAGAGCACTTCCCCCATTGGCTCCCTGTTCAGAGGATGTGGGGAGAGCACTTCCCCCATTGGCTCCCTGTTCAGAGGATGTGGGGAGAGCACTTCCCCCATTGGCTCCCTGTTCAGAGGATGTGGTAAGAGGACTTCCCCCATTGGCTCCCTGTTCAGAGGAGGTGGTAAGAGGACTACCCCCATTGGCTCCCTGTTCAGAGGATGTGGTAAGAGCACTTCCCCCATTGGCTCCCTGTTCAGAGGAGGTGGTAAGAGGACTACCCCCATTGGCTCCCTGTTCAGAGGATGTGGTAAGAGCACTTCCCCCATTGGCTCCCTGTTCAGAGGATCCAGAGTGAGTCGTTGTGAGATTAAGATTGAGTCGTTTCTCCTCCCCTTCCTCCTCCTCCTCCTCCTCCTCTTCCTCCTCCTTTTCCGTCTCTTGCCTCCCCTTGTTCCTCTGTGTGACTGTGCCTCAGGAACAGCTGTTTGGATCAGTTTAGAAGAGTGTCTCCAATGAAGATTCAAGACAGTCATTAAATAACCACCTGTCTCTTAAAAGGATATAGGACACTTATAAAAAAAAAAAAAAAAGTCAAGAAATGTCTATACTTGTAATTGTCTGTAAAAAGAATAGATCCATTTCTGTCTTTTGTCGTTGTGGTAAGGCAACTCTCGTCAATTTTGAATCTTTTGTTCAATCTGTTGAGATTCAGTGTTGCATAATGCTCCATACAAAAGAAAGTGTGTCAGAGATGTTATTCTTTTTACACACACACACAAACACACACACGCACACACGCACACACGCACACACGCACACACGCACGCACGCACACACACACACACACACACACACAGACACAAACACTCATGCACGCACCCATGCACACGCACACGCACACACGCACACACGCACACACACACACACACACACACACAAACACTCATGCACGCACACGCACACGCACAAGCACACACGCACACGCACAGACACACACAGATTGTATAGTTGATGAAGCCATTCGTACTTGTCAAGAGGAATGATTTTGTTCTCATTGGTGTTACTCTCCCCTGGCCTACTCAGACTACCGTGTGGGCCCTGAAGGTCCCCTGCCTCTTGTTCGAAGCTTCGCTGCTACTTGAACTTTAGCATCCAGATCCAGCGAGCAGGGAGTCGTCAGCAGCATCAGGAGCATCTTGTAGCTTCTAATAGAATATTAATAAAGCACGCTAAAGTTGAAGAATGGACCGGAGGCAGAGTCAGTTTCAGTTGGTTTGTATTTCAGCATGGAGACCCCTCTCGCTGTTGGTTCAAGAACGGTCTAACCTGAAAGCAGTTTGCTATCGCATTTATACAATTCAGGTTACAGTACAAAGGGAGAGGGGAAGGGCCACACCCTTTTAGGTGAGAGAAGGGGGGTGGGGGTTACAGTCAGAGGTTCACCTATGGGGGGATGATGCCAGGACACAAGGCCTCTAGCAGGAAGAGGGGGGGGGGAGGGTCACATGTCATTTGCATTGAATCTCAGTGAGAGACAGACCTAGTACACAATCAGAGTGAGTTGTAGATACAGAGCAGTATATCTTTACCTATAATAATAACAATAATTCCAGTTCCATCACTTCTTAAACAAAACATTCTCGCTAATCGAGGCAGAACAAGGCCCTCGTAGAACAGAAGGCTTCGCACCGGATCATGGTTTGTTCATTCTTGTGTGTCCAGAAACCGAACTGGGCCTGTTGTTTTTTCTTAGTCCTGTCTACGGTGCCATAACTTCCTTGCTTGTGTAGTACAGAGATAGACAACAAACAAACCAAAAACAAACAAACATACAGACAATCAAACAAACAAACAATCAAATAAACCTGCTCATCGTCACGGTCACAAAACCCCCATCTGTCTCCTATGGAGCACAGAGACAGTTTCTTTTTCTCATTTCAAGCATATCTGTACACTGTGAGAGTCAGTGGTGACCTGTGTGTGTGTGTGTGTGTGTGTGTGTGTGTGTGTGTGTGTGTGTGACCTGTTCTTTCTAGTCATTTACTGGATGACTAATTGTGTCCTGCACTGACAAGCAGTCCATCAATGGGAGATTCACACACACACACACACACACACACACACACACACACACACACACACACACACACACACACACGCGTATTATTCACTCTGAATGCAAGCAGGCAAATGGGTTACTTGTCTGTCAGTTTTTTTCTGTTTTCCAGTGACTTGTCGCCTCAGTTCTCCCTTCCAAAAATGAAAGCAAACTCAACTATGCTACTAAAAATATATTATTCTCTGCTCCCCTCCTGTGAGACACCGCTGGGAGGAAAGAAAGAAAAAAAAGAAAGGAAAGGAAAGAAAAAGAAATGACAGTTATGGAAAAAGTTGTGGAGCATTTTGTCAGAAGCAGCTGAGTCCCTCTGGCTCACACACACACACACACACACACACACACACACACACACACACACACACACACACACACACACACACACACACACACACACACACACACACACACACACAACACACACACACCCACATATACACACACACACACACACACACACACACACACACACACACACACACACACACAGGGATCCTGAGGTGTCCTCTGATATTGAAGCTTCTGTTCGGGTGGAGATAAGCTTGACTGACACTAAGGGCGAGTGGGTCATCGCCCAGCCGGCTGCCTCTCGGGGCCTGCCACATTCGGTTCGGGCCCTTCTGGTGGAGAGATAGCCGGGCCGAACCGGAGCGGACCGCTGCGGATCATAGCCGAGAGCCACAGCCCCAGGTGTGCCCTGTGGACCGGTGCTCAGCTGACACACACACACACACACACTCACACACACTCACACATACACACACACAGACACACACACACACACACACACACACACACACACACACACACACACACACACACACACACACACACACACACACACACACACACACACACACACACACACACACACACACACACCCTGTGGACCGGTACTCGGCTCTCCTCACCCCACCTCTGCTCACCTCAGCTCACCTTAGCTCTCCTCTCCTGGCAGTCACCTCTAGCTCTGCCCAATGTCCTGAAAGTCCCCCGGAGGCTTGTCTTAGGCTAGACCGGGACAGACACACATCGGGCCACGTCAGCTCCAGATCTGGCCCGGACCCAGTGGACCTGTCAGCTGGTGTCAGACACCCACACTTCACTGAGCGCTGGAGGGAAGGGCTCCATCTCAGTGCAATGGTAGTGAGTAAACATCACTCCCCGACACATTTATGAAGTCAACATACAGCTGTGCGTGTCTGAACACCAGCGTCCTAATGAAGTAAACATACACCTGTGCGTGTCTGAACACCAGCG
>NC_137919.1:3076969-3079469 GCF_963457725.1 Sprattus sprattus
ACACACACACATACTCACACACTCACACATACTCACACACACGGTCTTGATCACACACATGCACACATAACAAACACACACACACTCTCTCTCTCTTTCTTTCGATCACACACACACACACACGCATGCACACACTCACACACACACACACACATACTCACAAACACACACACTGACACTGTCTTGATCACACACATGCACACATACAAACACACACACATATTCTCTCTATCACACACACACGTTTCCTGCCTCCCATGTGTGCTCTACCCCTCAGGCCTGGCCCTCACCTTTGAACTTGTTAAGGGCGATGGGTCCTTCAGACGTCATTGTGCTCAGCTGCTACTTGAGAGCAGCAGGACAGAGAGATGATAGAAAGTATGTGTGTGTGTGTGTGTGTGTGTGTGTGTGTGTGTGTGTGTGACTGGGGAAGGGGGGGGGGTGATAGAGAGAGTGTGTGTGTGTGTTTGCCTGTATAAGGGACACACACACACACACACACACACACACACACACACACACACACACACACACACACACACACACACACACACACACACACACACACAGAGGTACTACAAAGAACATCCTCCTGCGACTTTCTCTCTTTTCCTCTGTTGAAGTGGTGTTGGAAACTGGCCTGTTTTTTCTTTCATCCTTGGCTTTGAGAGGGCTGTGTGTGTGTGTGTGTGTGTGTGTGTGTGTGTGTGTGTTTGTGGAGTATAAAGAGCTGGCAGCTTGCCAAGGCCCTTCCACATGGACAAGGTGTTTTTTTTTTACACAGGGAAAATTACGCCGTCTTTCCGGCTTGCCGCTCCGTCTAAAAGGTACGGAGGTGGAATGGGGGGGGGGTCATGGTTGTTCCACCTCTGATCCGGCAGCGGAGGCAGTTACCGAGGCGGAACGACGTCTGTGCAAGATGGGTACCGTCTGCATGGCGCAAGAGGGTGTAATGCACCCTAGCAACTAACCAAAACACACAAGGACTGCTGTGTTGTCATAACACACAGATTAGACATGATAAGATAACATGGTGGGCACTGTTTCAGACACTGGGCTCTGTAAAGTGCCTTGAGACAATTGTATTGTTTTACCGCTATATAAATAATATTGAATTGAATTAAGTTGGAAATATCAGGTTCTGAGTGGTCTTGAACACTACATGATAGGTGACTCTAGATGTACTCTATAGTCACCTATCATGTATCGTTCAAGACCACTACCCTACTCTGGTTCTGCAGTCTGAAAGGACACACTGGGGTCATTATGCCGCCTCTGTCTGGGTCAGTACGGACAAGACAAGGCAGCATAAAGAGGGGTCTTATCAACGTGATTAATACAGGATCTCTGTCTAAAAAGGACTACACACATACACACACACACACACACACAGACAGACACACACACACACACACACACACACACACACACACACACACACACACACACACACACACACACACAACAAACAGACATACACACACACACACACACACACACACAATACTCTGTAGGTTGTCTCTGATGTCAATGTCCCTGGGCTAAAGCTAGCAGTGTTTGGCAGTAATGCAGCATCCAGGGCCCTGCACAGAGATAGGAGTCTGTGTTGTTAAGGCTGAGATAGGAGTGTGTGTTGTTAAGGCTGAGATAGGAGTGTGTGTTGTTAAGGCCAGGCCTGCTTGGCTCAGCAATACTGTGCCATGCATCTATCGTTTTACTGCTTGGCTCTTTTGCCTGCTCCTCCATATATGCTGCATGCCACTGTGTCTTCAAATCTGATTCAATCTAGTTTAGAAGACTGGGATGTTTCTCTGCGTGTGTTTGTGTACGTGTACGTGTATGAGAGAGAGAGCATGTGTGTGTGTGTGTGTGTGTCAGTGTTCACGTTAGCCGGCTATGGCCGGACATTGGCCGATTGAACGCACGAATGGCCGGTATAATAAGATGTAAACGGCCCAAATGTCCGATAGAAAATATGTATGTAGGCTATGATTAGCTAATCAGTAACATATGAAAACAACAAAACAACTGTAACATAAACCTGAATATAATCAGCCTGGTATGTCATTAAAAAAAGTTCTAAAGCAGATTTGGATTGCATTCGGAACATGCGCTGGTCGAGGTTCCGCGACACACGCAGGCTGGTTTCCCCGCTAAAAACTGTTCACTAAAATAAACAATTACAAAATATCAAAAAGGCTAAGCAGACGTCTCTCGGTCAGTTCTTCAAAAAGACAACTGATAGCCTTGATAGGCCTAGGCTAATGATTCGTCAAGAAATTATTCGACTCCAAGTACATCATCCGAGGCCCCGACGGATTTAGGAAATGCGCCTGCCAAAAAACTTAAAAGGAGATTTAAAGCTGAATGGCTCGAGCAATTCCGTTGGCTAAGGTCGGAAAAGGTAGATGGTCGAGACACAATGTTCTGTAGCATTTGTGAGAGAGCAGGCAAGTTAAATGGCTTTACGAAAGGCTCCATGAATTTAAAAAGATCAGCC
>NC_137919.1:3089469-3096969 GCF_963457725.1 Sprattus sprattus
GTGTGTGTGTAAGTATGTGTGCGTGTGTGTGTGTGTGTGTTATCCTCTCGGTTCAGTAGAGTCACATCTTCCTCCTCCTTGTGTGTTGGCAGCTGCAGAGAGTGCTGTGTCCGATTTAAACAAGGCTGAGGAGGCATACCAGAGACTTCAGATGGAGATCAGGTCAGTGTGCAAAACACCCAACAAAAACACTTACAACTGTTTGTGTGGTTGTATGAAGTATTTGAACCAACGTCCTTAAATGTATGTGTGTGTTGTGTGAAACATTAGAACTTCACGTGTGTGAATGTCCATATGTGTATGTACTGTGTGTGTATGTGAATTTGAATATTTTTTACACTATGTATGTGTGTGTGAAGGAGTGTTGTGGTTGTAGTTGTATTTGTCTGTGTGTGTGTTTGTTTAGTTTTGTGGAATTTCATTGTTTGTGTGTGTGCGTGTTATTGTTTATGTGCGTGTGTGTGTGTGTGTATTTGAATGTGTGTATGGGGGTGTCTGTGTGTGAGGGTATATTTTCATCTTTCCAGCGGGCAGTCCTCCGTGGGGGCCTCATCACCGGGCTTTTAAACAGAACCTTGACCCAGCCCGACACAGAACACACCACAACACAACACAACCCCACCGCACCGCACCGCAACACAACACAACACACCACACCACACCACAACACAACACAACACAACACAACACAACACAACACAACACAACACAACACAACACAACACAACACAACACAACACAACACAACACTGACAGGAGACCCAGTAATATGTTTGCACAAAGTGACATCCTGGGTGGATTTTAATGAAGAATAAAAACAAAACAAAAAATACATTCTAAAAAAAACCTCCTCTATTGGTTGCATGCTGTGCACGACATGCCCTGTTATTCTTGTTAGGCTGTTCACAGGGGTTATTTGCCAACAGCTGCCTAACATTGACAGGTTGTACACACACTTAACCATAGAGGTGTATGCATTATGAGAGAGAGAGACAAGAAATTAGATTCCCAGTTGTGTGTTTTACATTGGTGACAGCAGGGACAGTTTGTCTCATACTAACACACACACCAACACACACACACACACACACACGCGCACACACACACACACACACACACACACACACACACACACACACACACACACACACACACACACACACACACACACACACACACACACACACACACACACACACACACACACACACACACACACACACACACACACACACACACACACACACACACACACACACACACACACACACACACACACAGTTGGTGTGCTGGTCCAGCATCTGTGTGTGAGCCGCATGGATACAGTGGCACAGATTCCACTGTTCACAGGCAGACAGTTCATTACACTGGGAGAACAGAGGAGACATAAACTCACACACACACAACGGCTCTGGAAAGGTCAACACATTGTTTATGTGCCTGTGTGTGTGTGTGTGTGTGTGTGTGTGTGTGTGTGTGTGTGTGTGTGTGTGAGAGAGAGAGGGAGAAAGAGAGGAGGACAGAGAGGGGAAGAGTGAGGCAGAGAGAGCGAGAAGGACATAAAGTGAGACCGAGAGAGAGAAGGACAATGAATGAGAGACTGAGAGAGAAGGAGAGGGAGAGAAAGTGGGGAGTCAGAGAGAGAGAGAGAGAAAAGAAAAGGACAAGAGAGAGACTGAAGGAGGGAGACAGAAGGAGAAGGACAGAGAGAGAGAGAGAGAGAGCGAGAGACTGAGGGAGGGAGGGAAGGAAGGACAGAAAAAGAGAGACCGAAGGAGGGAGACAGAAGGAGAAGGACAGAGAGAGAGTGAGAGACTGAGGGAGGGAGGGAAGGACAGAAAAAGAGAGACTGAGAGAGAGAAAGAGAAGTAGAAGGACAGAGAGAGAGAGACTGAGGGAAGGAGAGGGAGGACTGAGGAAGGGAGAGAAGCAGAGGGGGCAGGGAGAGTAAAGTGTGTGTGTGTGTTTGTTTGTGTGTGTGTGTGTGTGTGTGTGTGTGTGTGTGTGTGTGTGTGTGTGTGTGTGTGTGTGTGTGTCTGCCCCTGGTGAAATGACTCAGGCGCTCCCCTGTGGGATCAGCCAGAGCAGGACAGCAGCCCAGACTTGCCTCTCTTCTCCTTCTCTTCTCTGTGTCAGTCTCTTCCTCTCTTCTCCTTCTCTTCTCTGTGTCACTCTCTTCCTCTCTTCTCCTTCTCTTCTCTGTGTCACTCTCTTCCTCTCCTCTTCTTCTCTTCTCTGTGTCACTCTCTTCCTCTCCTCTTCTTCTCTTCTCTGTTTCATTCTCTCCTCCTTCTCTTCTCTGTGTCCGTCTCTTCCTCTCTTCTCTTCTCTGTGTCATTCTCTTTCTCTCCTCCTTCTTGTGCACACACGTGTGTTACACACACACACACACACACACACACACACACACACACACACACACACACACACACACACACACACACACAACTCTCAGTAGCCTTGTATGGGGGAAAAGGCAATATGGCCATCAGAATCCAATTGAACATGGCATTAGAGTAGGTGTGAAGTCTAAATGGCTGGTCACCACACACACACACACACACACACACACACACACACACACACACACACACACACACACACACACACACACACACACACACACACACACACACACACACACACACGCACATTGAACATGGCATTAGAGCAGGTGTGAGGTCTAAATGGCTGGTCACCACACACACACACACACACACACACACACACACACACACACACACATACACACACACACGCACATTGAACATGGCATTAGAGCAGGTGTGAGGTCTAAATGGCTGGTCACCACACACACACACACACACACACACACACACACACACACACACACACACACACACACACACACACACACACACACACACACACACACACACACACACACACACACACACACACACACACACACACACACACACACACACACACACACATTGAACATGGCATTAGAGCAGGCGTGAGGTCTAAATGGCTGGTGATCTGTCAGCCATCTCACCTGCAGCCCCGTGGGGATAGCCTCCATTCAGCCGCCACACAGAGGTCAACAGGGGCTGTGTGTGTTATGTGCTCCAACTGAGCCACATTGAGTGTATGACTGTGGGTGTGTGTGTGCGTGTGTGTGTTTGGATGTGTGCATGTGTGTTTATAACTAAGTATGTTTATGGCAGTGTGTTCTGAGTGAGTAACCCAGCCTCTGATCACCGTGTGTGTGTGTGTGTGTGTGTGTGTGTGTGTGTGTGTGTGTGTGTGTGTGTGTGTGTGTGTGTGTGTGTGTGTGTGTATTTATGACTAAGTATGGTAGTGTGCACTGAGTCCCTAAGCATTGTGTGTGTGTGTGTGTTTGTATGTGTGTATTTATGACTAAGTAGGTATATGGTAGTGTGCACTGAGCCCTTAAGCATTGTGTTTGTGGTGTGTGTGTGTGTGTGTGTGTGTGTATTTATGAGTCTCTAAGCAGCGTGTGTGTGTGTGTGTGTGTGTGTGTGTGTGTGTGTGTGTGTGTGTGTGTGTGTGTGTGTGTGTGTGTGTGTGTGTGTGTGTGTGTGTGTATTTATGAGTCTCTAAGCAGCGTGTGTGTTTCCCCAGGGAGCTGGAAGAGAGGCTGGCTATAGATTACGGCCCAGAGAGAGAGTTCCTCTTCCTGCTGGGGCGATGCTTCCAGATCACCGCATACGAGTGAGTACACACACACACACACACACACACACACACACACACACACACATGCACAATACTTAATACAAACACAGATACACGCACAATACTTAATACACACACACACGTCACAGATACACGCACAATACTTAATACACACAGACACAAAACTGTATACACACACAGACACACGGTGAACAAACACACACACACACACGGCTCCCCACATATTAGTTAGTATGCAAGCTGATCACCTCCTAAACATACTCACACACTCACATAGGTCCATACACATACACACACACACATACACACACACACACATACACACACAAACACACACACAGGGGGAGACAATAGGCACACACAGTAACAAACAGACAGGGGTACACACTCACAGATATCTTAGATGTGAAGTAGACAGGCTGTCAAAAAATGGCAGGACTCACACCACTGTCCTATAAGAGATCCTAGGTGAAGGGACTAGAACTAAGGGCTCTCTTTCGTTTCTTCTGACCATCTTCTTGTTCTACGTTCAATTCACTTTGCAGATGAATGATTAAGGTTTCCACCCCAATCCAGATTCAAACATGCTGCATCTTTGTCAAAGTGAAAACAAAATAAATCAAAATATCAAACATTATATATATATATATATATATAGAGAGAGAGAGAGAGAGAGAGAGAGGTATATATGCATATATTTGTTTGTTTTGATTCATACACATCTGTGCATTTACATTTTACATAGTCATTTAGCAGATGCTTTTATCCAAAGCGACTTACAAGGATGTATACACATTTTACATTTAAACTGATTGGCACACTGCACACCAGGAGCAATTAGGGGTTCAGCGTCTTGCTCAAGGACGCTACGACAGGGAATTGAACTAGCAACCTTCTGATTACTAAACGACTTCTCTACCTGCTGTACCACTGTTGCCAGTCAACAATCAAAGTCAATCCATGCCTTGCCAATGTGACGTGTGGATGAGTTGGTTAGCGGACTGATGGGCCAATGTGACGTGTGGATGAGCTGGTTAGCGGACTGATGGGCCAATGTGACGTGTGCATGAGCTGGTTAGCGGACTGATGGGCCGTGCATGGGATGTAATTAAGATCTGGCTCCTTAATAACGCCCAGGTGTCTGATTCTGGTGATGTGGAGGCTGTCGTTCGCATCATCGGGCAACATTTTGACAGTGCTGTGTATGCTGGAGTGCCTCTAGCTGATTTTACTCTGTCTGGATCGGGTTGAATAAGATAAGTTAGGTTAACAGTCCTATGGATCGGGTTGAATAAGATAAGTTAGGTTAACAGTCGTATGGATCGGGTTGAATAAGGCAGCTTAGGTAGGTAGTCTCTGGAGAGGGAAGGTAGGGCAATGCTGTTCCGAAATGGAGAAGTGACTGCCATGTTTATTGGGCATTGCCCTGATAGAGATCTTGCCTCAGGGTAAGAGGACTGCTTGTAAAGCCCAGGCTGGTCTCTATACGTTTTTCAGAAAACGCAAGGGGATATTAGAGAGGAATCATATGGACCGTAGTGAGGCGCGAGAGTTCTGCCACAGGATTAAGTTTGACAGATGACGTCCCTTCAGGTTGCCAGTTTGGCCCCCTCTCATTATCAGACGTAAAACAAGAGACTCTGGATGAGATGGAGGAGAATGAAACCATCAGGAGATCCATGCTTCTCCATTAGTGCTCGTGTGGAAGAGTGGACACCTACGGATATGCACCGACTAAAGATGGCTTAATGCCCTCAAGGTTAAAGATGCCCCCCCACTTCCCCGCCAAGCAAATGTCCCTGCTACTCTGGGTGGTAAATGTGTTTTTCTCCACAATGGATTTAACAATTAGCCTCTATGACATCACAATTGGCCTCTATGACATCACAATTGGCTACTATGACATGCCCCGGCATGAAGCTGATAAGAAGTACGCGGCTTTCTCATTTCCTTTAGGACTGTATGGATACAGCCTACTTCCTCTGGGTCCTAGAAGTAGCCTAGCTTCAGTCATCAGGATGAGGCTCTCCATCTTTTGGAAGATCAAAACTCCTCAAGTCTCCGTTGTTATTTGGATGTAGTGTTTGCAGATCAGAGGAGGAGAGTGTTGCAGCGCTTTCACATGGTGTTTGATCCGTTGAAGGAACACAGCCTGAAGCGGTATCCTGCTAAGTGCAATTTTGTTCTGTTTTGTTGAGATCTGTAAAACGTTTCGGTCATATAATTTCTCAGGAGGGCTTAGCAGGTGATCGTGAAAAGGTGGAGGCTTTAGTGAATGCCTTGCAGGCAGACCTGATGGAGTGTGATGGTATCACGCTGTCCTTTCGTGGCAATGTGGTTTGCTACGAGCATTTCTTTGAAAACTGTACTGTACTTGCAAGGCCACTTTTGCTCAGAGTCATAGGCCTGTGCATAAGAGAAAGGACTAGTCACCTGAGACATACACACACACACACACACACACACACACACACACACACGGTGCTCAGAGTCATAGGCCTGTGCATAAGAGAAAGGACTAGTCACCTGAGTCATACAGAGGCTTTTAAGAATCAGAAGTCTGTACTGGTGAATAGTGTGCCTTTAGCTCGCCCAGATTTCAGTAGGCATTTCCTGTTCGATGCCATGACGGGCTATTTGTGATAAATATGTCTTGATGAAGCCGAGACTCGACTAGAACTCATAACGCTGAGCTGCTTACAGAGACAGAAAGCTTACGGGTAGATTCAGTTCATGTTCCGCCTATCCTCTGAGCTTTCTGGAGCTACGGAAGAGGCTTCCTGACGGGGTTGTGTGTTGGATCCCCACATGTTGTTCAGAGTGACAGGAAGCAGAGTCTCACTTGAAGAAGTTTTTGCGGTGTTGCAATCTTGTCGTCGCTGCGAGAAGGGGTGCAAATCTACTGGCCATCTCTCATGGTCAGCAGTTGAGTGTCTGTGATTGGTCAGCAGTTGAGTGTCTGTGATTGGTTTAGAATCCCTTGCCTGTGTCTGTGATTGGTCAGCAGTTGAAGGCTGTGTCTGTGATTGGTTTAGAATCCCTTGCCTGTGTCTGTGATTGGTCAGCAGTTGAAGGCTGTGTCTGTGATTGGTTTAGAATCCCTTGCCTGTGTCTGTGATTGGTCAGCAGTTGAAGGCTGTGTCTGTGATTGGTTTAGAATCCCTTGCCTGTGTCTGTGATTGGTCAGCAGTTGAAGGCTGTGTCTGTGATTGGTTTAGAATCCCTTGCCTGTGTCTGTGATTGGTCAGCAGTTGAAGGCTGTGTCTGTGATTGGTTTAGAATTCCTTGCCTGTGTCTGTGATTGGTCAGCAGTTGAAGGCTGTGTCTGTGATTGGTCAGAATCCCTTGCCTGTGCTTAGTCCCGACGAGCTGTATGACGAGCGGTGTCAGGGCCCCACTATCAGCAGAATCGGATCCTTGGTTGACAGAGGGCGCTGGCCGTCTGTTGAGTCATGGGAGAACTTTTGAGGAAGTGGGGAAAACTTGCCACATGGTTGGGTGTACTTCACACACACACACACACACACACACACACACACACACGCAAACACACTCTTCCGGGTCACGGCACCAATGTAACCTGCGTTGTGTGGACACGCACAGTCCATCGCCGGACTCGACCTCACAACCTCGGACAAGAGAGAAGCCCATGCTAGCGGAGGTTAAAACACATCGGCGCTAGCGTCTGTAGCGAGCACATCTCTTAAAGTCTCTGGGAGTGAGGTTTACTCACTACACACACACACACACACACACACACACACACACACACACACACACACACACACACTCACTAGCACATCTCTTGAGGTGTCG
>NC_137919.1:3101969-3104469 GCF_963457725.1 Sprattus sprattus
AAAGGGCAGTGAGAGGGACTGCAGGGTCATACACTGCCCCCTCATTTACACTTCTCTCTCTCTCTCTCCTTCTCCCTCTGTCTCTCTCTCTCTCTCTACCTCTGTCTTTCTCTCTCTCTCTCTCTCCCTCTCTCTCAATGTCTCTCCCTCGCTCTCTGTCTCTCTCTCTCTCTCTCTCTCTCTCCCTCTTTCTCCCTCTCTCTACCTCTCTCTCTCTCCCTCTCTCCCTCTCTCTCTCTCTCTCTCTCCCTCTCTCCCTCTCTCTTTCTCTCTCCCATGCATATTCAGAACCACACTTCCAACCTGTCACACTCACTGGCTCCTCAAATTATGATGGATGTGGCAGGGAAACAATGTCGTTAGAAATTAATGTGGAAAATTCTGCATTGGCCTTCATGAGGTGCTCAGGCAATTAATTAACTTCAAAAGGTCATGTTTTGTCAATTGTTCAAATAGGAAGTTATAAATAAACAAATAAATAAGTGGTGCGGTGAAAAGGTTTTATTTTCATTGCTGTTTTTCCCCTACCTAAATTGGCCTTGATATGTCAAGGTATGTAGAGACTAGGGACGAACCCAAATCCTTTTTCTACATGATGGTTGCTCGTTATTATTTGGGAAAAAAGGTCAACTCCATTGACATGTCTGTGTCAGCAAATGTTTCTTTAAATTGATTCATATCATTTTGGATGATCACAAGATTTCACTAACTAGTCGTTTCATTTACTACACATTTTTGAAAAGCGAATTACTTTATTCTGTAGTCGCCTCCACCGAGAGAGCTGTCTGGTCTCAATGAGGCGCTCGAATACATACTCCTTACGGTGCAAACCCATGACAGCGACGCGATCAAATTCCATCGCTTTGAGTGGCCGTGGTGTAGCGTGTGGAAATAGCATACAGTCCTACAATTTTCAAACCGTCAAAGACGACACCAAACAATCTCATTGGCTGCTGCCGGGAAATATCGCTCCTCATTTGCATAAGTTTCAACATGTTCGAATTTTCAACGGACGCGTCGCTCAGATCGCTCATTTACGTGACAATGGATTGGCTCCCATTGAAATGCATTGGGTTTAGAGATTGCGTCGCTCACAACGGTGGCATGGGTTTGCACCGTTACAATTCCCATTTGCCTAATGCCACTATACTACAAGTCTTGTGTATTTTCCATGTTACCGTATGTGTGCACAGAACTATTGTAAGCGAGAACTGATGTATGGAAAGCGAATGTTTTAAGAAAAAAATTCTTGTAACTGAAGCTTGGAAACCTCTGACGTTTGAAATTGGCTTCACAATGTTTCTTGCCAATTTCAATATTGATGATTGTGTATGTGTTTTAACACATATAATTGTGTTTGTGTGTATTAACACGTGTGATTGTGTGTGTGTATTAACACATGGCTGTATGTTTGGATAAGCCTCATATTTTTATTTTACAAGCATAAACAGCCGTGACTGTTTTGATACGAAAGCGTCAATCAATCTACAAACAGACGACATAGAAAGTCATGTGAGAAATGACCGCTGAAAAAGACTAAAAGATAAAGAAGGAAAAAAAGGAAATCAAATAACTCAATTAGTTACTTAATTAACCACATTCATTTTGCATTCTGTACATCTAGTTGCGAGTCATTCTTCTAGACGCTTTGTGAAGAGACTAGTATGCGAATACACAACATTGGACATTTGATTTAACGTGAGTTTCGGTATAGACCACGCCACGGTCCAGATACAGTTACAGAGACAAAAACGTTTGTGGTCGAACCGATGCAGCAACAGATAATACTATCTCTGTTCTGTGCACTAATAGAGACCGAGGTGCTGGATAAGTAATATGTTCCGATTTGCGTAATATATGCACTGCTTTTCTATGACTCACTGCTTTAACTTGCTGTATGTTGATGTGCCAGCAAGTGTTGCTGTCTTTAGACATGATGGTATTATTTCTCCACCGTGATGTGACAGAACTCATTTACACCTCCACAACATTGCAGGCAAGCGACTGAGAAAGTGTTTCCTCATCTCAGCTTTTTCGTTAGAAATCTGTTGAAAGATGTTTTTCAAAGCAGATGTAACACAATCATTGTGTTTCTATCTCGTTGGACTTGTGTACCACGCCCTTGTCTTTGAGTGTCTGGAGTTCTGTCAGGTTCCTGATTAACAAATAGGAAGGATGTCGTAGCTGAGGAGGTGCGAAGAGAAGAGAAGAGAAGAGAAGGGAAGAGAAGAGAAGAGAAGAGAAGAGAAGAGAAGAGAAGAGAAGAGAAGAGAAGAGAAGAGAAGAGAAGGGGAGAGAAGAGAAGAGAAGAGAAGAGAAGAGAAGAGAAGAGAAACTAACGACGTGGCAGGTCAATAACGACGCAGTTGTCTGCCGAACCCAAGTACACTCTGTAGTGGTTTTGAAGGAGCGCTCCATCTGAATTGTCTGAATCTTTGAGTCCTTCAGACTGGGTGGGGGGTTTGATGTTAGACTCCCAGTGTGGCGTCAGGCCGCATGT
>NC_137919.1:3109469-3111969 GCF_963457725.1 Sprattus sprattus
AGTTAATCCAGCATAATTTGTGACACCACCCCTGAACACACAGATACATACTCACACACACAGACACACAGTAATACACATAAATTAATAAAAGTGCACACCCACACACTCACACTATCACAATCACACACACAATCACAAACACACACACAATCACATACACACACACAAACAATCACACACTAACAGTTAACACAGAGACCACACACACCACAATCACAAAGACACACACAATCACAATCACACACACACACACACACACACACAATCACAAAGACACACACAATCACAATCACACACACACACACACACACACACACACACAATCACAAAGACACACAAAATCACAATCACACACACACACACACACACACAATCACACACACACTCACACACACACACACACACAATCACAAACACACACACACACACACAAACACACACACACACACACACAATCACAAACACACACACACACACACACACACACACACCAGTCAGTGTTCTCTGATGAGGCACCCCCTGCTGTCATTCTCCTCGTACTGTATATCGTGTGTTACCCATAACCAGCCACACATATGTCTTGCAGGAACAGATAACAACAAACAACTCTGTTTTTGATTGGCAGGACATTTAAATGTCACCCTATGTAGGTTCCCTTCAGGTGTGACGCCTGAGCCCGGCAGGACATTTAAATGTCACCCTATGTAGGTTCCCTTCAGGTGTGACGCCTGAGCTTGGCAGCTGACAGTAATATCCCATTCCAGGCATCAGCAGTTTGTTAGCGAGACGAGATGTTAAATCATTAAAAGTTCACCGTGTTACTTTGTTTGCAGTTCACATCCGGTGAACACCAATATGTTTGTTTGTCTTTTTTATTTTGTATTTCCTTCTTCTTCTTCTTCTTCTTCTTCTTCTTCTTCTTCTTCTTCTTCTTCTTCCTTCCTTCCTTGTCAGTGTTTTGTCTGAGCGGTTTGTTTTGTTTTTGTCTGTTGGTGTAATGTTTGTTTCATGGTTATCAGAGGAGGAAGAGACTTACGCCCGTGACATTGACATAACCTCCTCCCAGTGCGTAAACACGGCAGACAGGTCTTAAGGATGTCGACGCCGCCGCCGCTGTTTTTAGCATCAAACGTCAAAACGTGGCGAAAATAAAGGATTTACCAGCCTTTTCATCTGCCTTACTGTCACAGCCAATCAGAAGCGAGATGCAGGGATTTGGTTTTAGTGTCAGACAGGTGTGTGTGAGGGAGAGGTGAGAGGTGTTTGTGTGTGTGTGTGAGGGAAAGGTGAGAGGTGTGTGTGTGTGTGTGTGTGGGGGGGGGGGTATCTTTGTGAAATGCACAAGTCTCTCCGTGTTATGAAACATATGGAGGAACTTGAAAGGTTGAACACCTAAGAGAGCTTCAGAGATGGAAGGAGAGAGAGATAGAGAGAAAGATTCAGAGAGGGAGGGAGAGAGAGAAAGAGCGATAGAGAGAGAAAGTAAAATAAGATGCATTTAATACAGTTCCTGAGCAGAAAGCTCAGTCCAATCACACGCCCTCTCTCTTCCTCTCCCTACTCTCTCCCTCTCTCTCTCTCTATCCTGTCGTATAGTCTTTCTCTGATGTTCATCATTTTGGTTCTTTCATCTTGCTTTTCTCCCCTATTGCTTTTGATCCCCCTCCTCCACACACAGACACACACAGACACACACACAGACACACACATACACACACACACCACACACACACACACACTTTTGAACCACTTTGCTTGGCTCACCATGCTTTGTATTGTAATAGGCGATACAGTGGTTCAAATGTCAAACGGGCAGAAAAAAAATGAAACAGAAGGCATAAATAAGAAATACACGGCTGTTCTTCCATTTTCTTTACCTCTGCTCGATAGGGCTCTTTGATCTGTTAGCATTAGTGCTAGCTTTAGCCATCACTCACCCGCCCGCGTGCAGTGGCAAAGCCTGGATTTATCACTGACTCCTTCCCTTCTCCAACACACACACACACACACACACACACACACACACACACACACACACACGCCCGCGTGCAGTGGCAAAGCCTGGATTTATCACTGACTCCTTCCCTTCTCCAACACACACACACACACACACACACACACACACACACACACACACACACACACACACACACACACACACACACACACGCCCGCGTGCAGTGGCAAGGCCTGGATTTATCACTGACTCCTTCCCTTCTCCAGGCAGAGGGAGAGAGAGAGAGAGAGAGGGAGATAAAAACACAGCAGAGAGAGAGAGGGAGGGAGACAGAGAAAGATAAATGAAGAGAGGGATTTGGAGATGGAAAGAAAGAGGAAGAGGATCATTAGGGGCAGAGAGAGAGAGAGAGAGAGAGAGAGGGAGAGGGAGGTAGAGAGGGGGCGAGAGAGAGAGAGAGGGAGGTAGAGAGGGAGAGAGAGAGAGGGAGGTAGAGAGGGAGAGAGAGAGAGAGAGAGAGAGAGAGGGAGGTAGAGAGGG
>NC_137919.1:3114469-3116969 GCF_963457725.1 Sprattus sprattus
AAATGACAAGGACAGGACATACACTTACCAGTTTGAAACATCCTGTCCAAATGATAAGGACAGGACATACACTTACCAGTTTGAAACATCCTGTCCAAATGACAAGGACAGGTCACACACTTACCAGTTTGAAACATCCTGTCCAAATGACAAGGACAGGACACACACTTACCAGTTTTCTTGTTGATGTGATCCTGCAGGTACTCATACACCCTTTGCCCCTTCAATCAAGTCACCCAGAAGAGCCAGGTGGGAACTGAAGTTTTGTTGGGGTAAGTGTTTCTCTATAGAGTGCTTCAGTGTGCATTTGACATGTGACCTTTGAACTCCGTGGAAATGGAGACTTAACTGATTCTTCCTAAACTGTAGTAATTGCACAACAGTATGAACGTAATTTTTTTTTAAGATTTGTGCCTGGTCTCTTAAGAAACAACGTCTCTTTGCATTTGGAACTGTGGGTTTTATCTTATTGTTTCGTCTTCCTCCTCGTCCTCATCATCATCATCATCATCATCAATAACAACAACAGCAAGAAGAACTTTCTCAGTAGTGACATCATAGACTCACACATCAGCTCATCAGGTCCTGTTCTGGGGCTGTCAGGTCTGCCTCTCGTTTGAGCGAACGCCTCATTTTTAATTATATTCTTTTTTTTCCCGTCGTAACTCCAGTCTCCGTTTCCCCCCCCCCCCCTTGGGTGGCGGAGGCTTTAATTATGGGATGTCGCCATGCCGTCCCGCTGTCGCTCTCTCATTAGGACGCCGCTGTCCCCCTGCCATCACACTCCTCTCAGCGTGCAATTATTTCAGCCAAATATCCCTCTCAGACGTCGAAGTTTTCTTTTTGTCCCGAAAAAAAATAAGAATGATAGGAGAAAAATAAAGGTTTTAATTTTGTGTCACGGCACTGTGGCTGTCGTCGTCCTTGACATGGCTTCCATTAGCGGTGCGTGGGGGGGGGGACGTGAAGAAAAGACGGAGCCCATTACTTTTGGATCACGAATCAGCCTGCTACAAAAACTTTTATTTGACATTAAATAAATATCAAGGATACTGTACTTTCTCTTGGTGTCGCGCATGAGTGCTTTCGAGATAACCCTTTGGCAAATATTATATTAAGAACCTGAAATCTGTTTATCAAAATAATCTCATTTTCGTCAGCAACAGGTTTTATAAATGACCCAAGGGCTTCAAGCTAACTTCCAAAACATGAAACCTTTGCTGAAGAATTCACAAGCTGTTTATCGCTTTGGTAGGGTGTCTTTAGTCCATATCCCTTAAGTCTAGAACCCTTTGCCTATAGGTTCTACTCAGCGGATATCCAGAACTAGAACTGAGCAGCATCATACCAAGCATCCCCACAGAAGAACCTTTAAATTATACTAACCTTAGAAGTTCTGAATAACAGAAAAACCGAACTTGAATGTGATCCACTAAATAACTCTAGAGCTTCTTTAATAGTGGCTTATTTAAGCTTTAAGCTTTATTGCACTTTGCAAACATTACAAAGTCCTTCAAGATACAAAACCTTCACTGTCCTCACTGAAAACAGTGTTGTCAGCCATGCCATAAACAGGCCCTTTACTGTTCATTATACTATGACTTCATTTAATTCCTTATTGTAACGTTTAATTCCTTATTTTAATTCATTACTGTTATTTGGAACGTCAAGGAACTTCTGATATTTGCACACCTATGAAATAGTTCAATTTGTTTAACCGTGTTACACTTGCATATCAATTCGCTAAGTTTGATGTGAAGTTTAAATGAACTGTTGCCTTGAGAGAGAGTTACAAACTAGTGGGCCGATGAGAGTAGCAACATGTCACATAGAGTGGAATAGCATTTAGCTTTGTTACACTACACTTGGGCTAAGGACCACACTGACACAATGCTAAGGCTTAACAGAATGCTGGGATATGGTAGTTTGGCAACAAGAGGAATGGAACTCATGACTGGGCTTTAACCATAGCAACCATCCTTGTTAGAACTAGTAACGGCAGTTTGTCCTGTAAGAAGAGATAGAAAGACTATATATAATAGTTCTACAAACCAGTTAGTTAACCGGTTAAAATATGGCAATTCTATCTGCAAAAAAAACTGCAAGTATGGCAAGCATGGTATAAGCAGAATATTGGACTTCACTGCGTTCAGGCGGAGGAAAATAATGCACCTCGAGGTGTGACGTTTACCAGCGAGAACCTACTTTATATTCTGCTCCCCGAATGCAGCGCCGTCCATTATCTCTGCAGCGCCGGATGAAGGAGCCATATCATATGTCACTTACCTCGAGTGAGTGTGTGTGTGTGTGTGTGTGTGTGTGTGTGTGTGTGTGTGTGTGTGTGTGTGTGTGTGTTCCCCGGATAAAGGAGCCATATCATATGTCACTTACCTCGAGTGAGTGTGTGTGTGTGTGTGTGTGTGTGTGTGTGTGTGTGTGTGTGTGTGTGTGTGTGTGTGTGTGTGTTCCCCGGATAAAGGAGCCATATCATATGTCTCTT
>NC_137919.1:3134469-3151969 GCF_963457725.1 Sprattus sprattus
CCATTGATTGCATGTGTTGACTAAATGAGCAATATGTGTGAGTAGTGTCTACCGTCATGAGAAAAGCGCACATCTACAGTCATGAGAAAAGTGCACATCTACAGTCATGAGAAAGTGCACGTCTACAGTTATGAGAAAAGTGCACATCTACAGTCATGAGAAACTGCACATCTACAGTCATGAGAAAGTGCACGTCTACAGTCATGAGAAAAGTGCACGTCTACAGTCATGAGAAAAGTGCACGTCTACAGTCATGAGAAAAGTGCACGTCTACAGTCATGAGAAAAGTGCACGTCTACAGTCATGAGAAAAGTGCACGTCTACAGTCATGAGACTTAAAGTGTGTTAGCAATCAGGAACAAACAGTAAAAGGACTATCAGCGGAGCCTCCATGTCCAATCAATCAATCAATCAATTAATTAATCAATCTTTATTTGAATAGCTCATTTCATACCAAGAGGTAACACAATGCGCTTAGGATAGGTGAGGATGGTTGATAGGGAAGTCACTGATGTACAGGTGGGGGTCCTTAATATAAATTGGTAACGGCGCACACACACACACACACACACACACACCTGTCCTGGCATCCTGACACACAGTTAGGTTAGGCCCTCTGCAGCAGCTAAAGTCTGCTCTATGCTGTAAGCTCAAATATTCAAACCCCTCTAGGCGATGTAGTTTAGCTGCCAATCTCTGGGACCTTGTACACTTTAGTGATGCTTTGAGTTGATTATATGGGTTTTCATGGGAATTTAGTCTTGAAGTTTCAATATGCTGTCTACAAGACTATGAACTATGTCTGTGGGCTCTCATCTTCTGATCATTCATGTATTTTTTCAGAAATATGCCATTAATATTCCAAATGTTTCAGTTAAATACATTCTGTAAGATGTTATCTTGCTCTGCCCAGGCCAATTGACTTAAGTTGTAGCTTTCTCTTTGAATATGTCTCCATTGATCAGATCAGTATTGGTTATTATTCTGTTCTTGCAAGAGTTCATGTATTAATACACTAGCAGGAGATCAAGCTTCATGGTTTCATTTACAAACACGGATTTCATTCAATCTCAGTTTCATTCCTTTATGTTAACCCCATGCGCTCTACCTCCCTGTTACCCTGGCCATACCTCCCCAGGCGCCCTACCTCCCCATTACCCTGGCCATATCACCCCAGGCGTCTACCCCCCGTTACCCTGGCCATATCTCCCTAGGCGCTCTACCTCCCCGTTACCCTGGCCATATCTACCCTCCCCGTTACCCTGGCCATATCTCCCTAGGCGTCTACCACCCCGTTACCCTGGCCATATCTCCCTAGGCGCTCTACCACCCCGTTACCCTGGCCATATCTCCCCACAAACACACACAAAGGCAACAAGGACGAACACCCTGGTAACACAGAGACATCTCAAAGGGAACCCAGCCCTGATGGGGAGCCCATCTGCCCTAAGTCTGGCCAGGAAAGAGATACAGTGAGTGGAAGGAGAGAGAATGACAACACGAGGGGAGGGGGGAGGGGGAGGGGGGGCCAGATCAGCCCTGACTCTGACTCAATCATATGATTAGAATCAGAACGATCTGTAGCAGGGGTTCCTCAGGATATCAAAGAAATAACGAGACTAGCTCCTCGCCTTCCACTCAATATCATTCACATGGGCACTCTCTTTCTCCCTCTCCCCCTCTCCCTCCTTCTCTCCCTCTCTCACTCCCCCTCTCTGTCTCTCTATCCCACACTCTGTCTCTCTCTCTCTCTCTCTCTCTCTCTCTCTCTCTCTCTCTCTCTCTCTCCCGTGAGTTTGGTAGGAATTAATTATGTGGCTCTTCAGTGAGTGAGAGAGAGAGAGCAAGCGTGTGCTTCGTTTGGAATGGAGTTCACACACACACACACACACACACACACACACACACACACACACACACACACACAGTGAGAGAGAGAGAGCAAACGTGTGCTTCATTTAGGATGGAGTTCAGTGGTGTGTTGGCTGCCCCCTCCGCGGCGCTGGCACGCAGTATTAACTCTGACTAATGCTAATTAATATTTTGCCTCGGCTCGCTGCCAACGGCGGGAGCTAACAAAGAACCCTGCGAGTGTGCACCTCTCCTGCCTTAAGCTCACACACACACACAGGCACACACACTCACACACACACACACACACACACACACATAGACACACACAGAGACACACACACACACACACACTCACACACACTCACACACAGGCACACACACACACACACACAGGCACACACACAGGCACACACAAACACACACACACACAGGCACACACAGACAGACACACACACACACACAGACACACACACACACTCACAAACACTCGCGCACACACACACACACACACACACACACACACACACACACACACACACACAAAGATAAATACACAGGAACACACACTGAAACACTGAGAAGTATACCCGTCACACACACCAAAACGCACACACAAATTGAGATATCTGAAACCTGTTGTCCTGCAGACACTAGTTATTAAATTAGTTAGTTACTAGTTCTCCCATGTCATTTCACCACACACACACACACACACACACTCGCACACACACACACACACACACACACACTTAAACACAAGTACATACTTAAAAGACAAACCTTGAAAAGAGAGAGCCTGGTGAAATCCTGCACCACTTTGCCATGCAAATGTTAATCTCTTCACCCTGTTGCGCTGAAGACTTATTTTTACAACAAAGGCAAGACGTCGCGTCCTCCATCTTCAGGGAGGATGTCATTGTTGCGACCCCGTAAAGCAGAGGTCATCCAACAGCAGGAAGCCCCCCCCCCACCCCCGCTACGCTAATAGAGACGCTGCTTCAGTGCTTTACATTCAGCAGCGATTAGAGCTTGCCTTCACCTTGACTGAGTCTGATTGAAATGAATCACCGTCGCCTCGATTGGCATTCCTCTCATTAGTATGTTTGGTAGACTACAGCGGTGACGAAGGATTCTTTTAGTCGCTGGATCAAAGTGCAGTATGAAATGCAGCGCCATACTTGCGTCAGGGTCGTCTTCATATTCAGGAACAGGTGCCATTAAGATGAATCTACAGCCCCCTCAGAGGGTCTCATAAATGCATCTCTGAATATGTTGGTGTTTTACTATTTTGTTTGTTTGTGCGTGTGTGTGTGTGTGTGTGTGTGTGTGTGTGTGTGTGTGTGTGTGTGTGTGTGTGTGTGTGTGTGTATAGGAAATGGGATGCCTGGGATGGACCTCCAGATAGCCCGTATGGTGTCATGAAGTACAACGAAGGAGAACCTTGCTGGCAAGGCCCCACCAGGTCCACTCATGTAAGGAACCACACACACACAGACACACACACATTCACACACCCACCCACACACACTAACACACATCCACACACATTCACGCACACATTCATACACACACACACTCACACACACACACACACACTAACACACATCCACATACATTCACGCACACATCCACACACACACACACACACACACACACACACACACACACACACACACACACACACACACACACACACAAGGTGATGTTAACATATACCTCTACTGTCCTGGAGCACTCACAGTGATGTAAACATATACAGTACCTGTACTGCACTGGAGGCTGCCTTAGGTAATGTAGGTAAATGTAATGCAAATCTATTTTAAAGGGTCAACCTCTTAAAGCTCTGTTGATATTAACTGCTGCCTTTAATTAACGTCATGTAAGCTTGCGAGCGAAAGGGTACCGACATCACTTCCCTTTAGACTATTCCAGTGTGTGTTCAGATGACGTGCAAAGAGCCGCAGCTGGAGTGGTTATTTTTATAAGGCAGCAAGGGAACGAGAAGGATGCAGCACACACACACACACACACACACACACGAAGATAAATACACGAGAAGGGTGCAGCACAATAAAGCATCATGAAGGGGGGGGCTCTTTCACAACAGCAGTGTGTGTGTGTGTGTGTGTGGTTCTTTTCACAACAGCAGTGTGTGTGTGTGTGTGTGTGTGTGTGTGTGTGTGTGGTTCCTTTCACAACAGCAGTGTGTGTGTGTGTGTGTGTGTGTGTGTGTGTGTGTGTGTGTGTGTGTGTGTGTGTGTGTGTGTGTGGTTCCTTTCACAACAGCCTTGATGATGACATAAGCGTGGTTAGTTGGAACAGGTACATGGCCACCCACCACATCACAGAGGAGAGTCACCTCATCCATACACCCCCCCCCCCCCCCCCCCCCCCCCTCTCTCTCTCTCTCTCTCACCCAGCCCAAACATATCAGGGTAGAGTAGTGGGAGGGAGAAGATGTGATTACAACAGCAGCGCTTTTATGAGCTGACTCTTCCATGCCCTTCAGGTTTGGGGGTGGGCTGGGGAGATAGAGGGGGAGGGGGGGGGGGGGGGTGGAGAGAGAGAGGAGAGAGTGAGTGGGGGGTGGAGAGAGAGAGCAGAGAGAGAGTGGGGGGTGGAGAGAGAGAGAGCAGAGATATAGAGAGAGAGTGAGGGGTGGAGAGAGAGAGGGAGAGATAGAGTGGGGGGTGGAGAGAGAGAGCACAGAGAGAGAGAGAGTAGAGAGGGAGAGATTGGGGGGTGGGTTGGGGAGAGAGAGCACAGAGAGAGAGAGTAGAGAGAGAGAGAGAGAGAGAGCACAGAGAGAGAGAGTAGAGAGAGAGAGGGAGAGATTGGGGGGTGGGTTGGGGAGAGAGCGCACAGAGAGAGAGAGTAGAGAGAGAGAGAGAGAGAGTGGGGGGTGGAGAAAGAGAGCAGAGAGAGAGTGGGGGGTGGAGAGAGAGAGAGGGAGAGATAGAGTGGGGGGTGGAGAGAGAGAGCACAGAGAGAGAGAGAGTAGAGAGAGAGAGGGAGAGATTGGGGGGTGGGTTGGGGAGAGAGCGCACAGAGAGAGAGAGTAGAGAGCGAGAGAGAGAGAGAGTGGGGGGTGGAGAAAGAGAGCAGAGAGAGAGCGGGGGGGGGGGGGTGACGCTGATTATACTCCTCCAGTGGTCTCCATAGCAACCTTTTTATCAAGCTTTGCCTCCACAGACAATTCTGTGGATGAACAAAAGGTACTCCCGGGTGGAGGACAAAAAAAAAGAGGAAATAAAAAGGTTGTTTGGACATCCAAGATGACACACACACACACACACACACACACACCCAAGAGGCATTGCAGCGTCTCACAAATGTCCCCTGTCAACTCCCAGCCTGTTTGTATGTGGAGGCCCAAAGAATGACAAGGTGGCACCAATGCCAAAGCAGTCCCATTGGTTCAGGGTGGCATATTTCATCACTTATGCTTCCCTCCGCCCCTCCCTCTCCTCTCTCTCTCTCTCTCTCTCTCTCTCTCTCTCTCTGTCTTGACTCTGTCTGCGTTTGAAATGTAAAGGGACAGGAGGACTTCATGTCTGCCCTTCCAGCCCCCCCCCCCTTGGAAGAGAAGTCAAACCAGGGGAGTCAAATCAAAGGGATTCGATTCGAGGGTTTTTTCCAAAGTGCTCCTCTTTTTTGGGGGGGGGGGGGGGGGGGGGATGGGGGGGGCGGCATGGAGAGGCAGAGAACGAGCAAGGGAATGGAGGAGTGAGTGCGTGCATCGAGATGTGCCGATTGCCTTTCCTGAGGCCCGCTCTCTCAAAAGACAGGAAGAGAGGGCGGGAGGGGCGAAGATGAAGAGGAGGGAGAGAGAGAGGGAGGGAAGAAGAGAGAGTGAGTGAAATGAGATGATTAAACGTGTTACATTTTTAACTGAACACATTGGGCGCCAAACTGAGGTTCAGAGCGCGAGGAGCTAATGGGAGCTGTGTGAAGAGAGAGTGTGTGTGTGTGTGTGTGTGTGTGTGTGTGTGTGTGTGTGTGTGTGTGTGTGTGTGTGTGTGTGTGTGTGTGTGTGTGTGTGTGTGTGTGTGTGTGTGTGTGTGTGTGAGTGAGTGTGTGAGAGAGACCAAGGAAGACTCCCATGTGGGTTCATTACCATGAAAGTCTACAGTGAATGGAAACAGAGAATTTGTGGATAGCCCCAATGCTCTATTGAAGTTAAACTACATTGGGGATGATGGTATGACGATTATTTAATTTGTCTCTGTGTGTGTGTGTGTGTGTGTGTGTGTGTGTGTGTGTGTGTGTGTGTGTGTGTGTGTGTGTGTGTGTGTGTGTGTTTGTGTGTGTATGTTTTTGTGTGTGTGTGTGTTTTTGCGTGTTTGTGTGTGCGTGTGTGTGTGTACCTCAAGCGAATGATCATTCACAGGAGACTGGAACGGTTCTCCACTGTTGTCCTTCAGTCATGTCTCTCTGGGCTTGTTGGCTGTGCCTGAGAGTCTGTTTGGGCTTTGCTTCCAAATCAGTTGTATACAGCTCCACCGTGTACCAAAGTCCCTAGTAGACTTGAACATAGCTACCTGTGCTCTAACTTTGGCCCTCTGCCTATTAGATTTGAACATAACTACCTGTGCTCTAACTTTGGCACATACTTTGGCCCTCTGCCTATTAGACTTGAACATAACTACCTGTGCTCTAACTTTGGTCCTCTGCCTGGGAGTTCAGATTGTGGCGTCTGTGCATAAATGTCTCAAGGTTTAGCTTTGACAGTAATCAAGCTGTCTCTCATATGAGGGCCAGTGATTGGCTGAAATGAGAAGCATGCCTATCATGGCACTGTCTGATTGGTTATGAGAGGTATCACATGACCCAGTCAGCTGCAGTCCTCATTAGACTAGTCAAACTGAAAACCTGGCCGCTCTTGGCCCATGATTGAACCGGTCCATTACTATACCACTGGCACACACACACACACACACACACACACACACACACACAAACAAACACAAACACACACACACACACAAACAAACACAAACACACACACACACTCAAACATAAACATACTCACTCATTCACTCACACACACTTACATACACACACATACACTGATAAACACACACACACCACCACATAATCAGTCGACAAACACACACAGAGTGACAGCCACAATGTGTGTGTGTGTGTGTGTGTGTGTGTGTGTGTGTGTGTGTGTGTGTGTGTGTGTGAACAGCTCTTCGGAGAGAGACAGTTGCCTGAGGGGGTGCTGGCACTCTCTGCGTTTTCCTTGCGTCGGTACCGGAGTGTGACTGTCCCGGCGCTCCCAACTCCAGAGGGACTGGTAGAGCAGCACATAGTTCTGGCCCACCGGGCCTTTTCACAGAACTTTCGTCATCCGCATCAGCGCCGCTGGAAACTGGGTTCCGCTCGTCAGCAGCGTGGCTCAGACGAATGGGGACGACCAAGATGGATGTTTGTGTGTGTGTGTGCGTGTGTGTGTGTGAGTGTGAGTGTGAGTGTGAGTGTGTGTGTGAGTGTGTGTGTGTGAGTGTGTGTGTGTGTGTGAGTGTGTGTGTGTGTGTGTGTGTGGTCCCACTTGCCAAAACAAATCATACCCCATCGGCCCTTACTGGTTTGTAACAGCCAAAGCTCTTTCAGTTAGTTGTGAATTCGTAAAAAGTCTCCAGTGCTTCTAGAGAGAGAGAGAGAGAGAGAGAGAGAGAGAGAGAGAGAGCCCGTGCTAGCCTTGTCTCCAGTCGTTCCAGAGAGAGAGAGAGAGAGAGAGAGAGAGCCCGAGCTAGCCTTGTCTCCAGTCGTTCCAGAGAGAGAGCCCGAGCTAGCCTTGTCTCCAGTCGTTCCAGAGAGAGAGAGAGAGAGAGAGAGAGAGCCCGAGCTAGCCTTGTCTCCAGTCGTTCCAGAGAGAGAGAGAGAGAGAGAGAGAGAGAGAGCCCGAGCTAGCCTTGTCTCCAGTCGTTCCAGAGAGAGAGAGAGAGAGAGAGAGAGAGAGAGCCCGAGCTAGCCTTGTCTCCAGTCGTTCCAGAGAGAGAGAGAGAGAGAGAGAGAGAGAGAGCCCGAGCTAGCCTTGTCTCCAGTCGTTCCAGAGAGAGAGAGAGAGAGAGAGAGAGAGAGAGCCCGAGCTAGCCTTGTCTCCAGTCGTTCCAGAGAGAGAGCCCGAGCTAGCCTTGTCTCCAGTCGTTCCAGAGAGAGAGAGAGAGAGAGAGCCCGAGCTAGCCTTGTCTCCAGTCGTTCCAGAGAGAGAGCCCGAGCTAGCCTTGTCTCCAGTCGTTCCAGAGAGAGAGAGAGAGAGAGAGAGAGAGAGAGCCCGAGCTAGCCTTGTCTCCAGTCGTTCCAGAGAGAGAGCCCGAGCTAGCCTTGTCTCCAGTCGTTCCAGAGAGAGAGAGAGAGAGAGAGAGAGAGAGAGCCCGAGCTAGCCTTGTCTCCAGTCGTTCCAGAGAGAGAGCCCGAGCTAGCCTTGTCTCCAGTCGTTCCAGAGAGAGAGAGAGAGAGAGAGAGAGAGAGAGCCGAGCTAGCCTTGTCTCCAGTCGTTCCAGAGAGAGAGAGAGAGAGAGAGAGAGAGCCCGAGCTAGCCTTGTCTCCAGTCGTTCCAGAGAGAGAGAGAGAGAGAGCCCGTGCTAGCCTTGTCTCCAGTCGTTCCAGAGAGAGAGAGAGAGAGAGAGAGAGAGCCCGAGCTAGCCTTGTCTCCAGTCGTTCCAGAGAGAGAGAGAGAGAGAGAGAGCCCGAGCTAGCCTTGTCTCCAGTCGTTCCAGAGAGAGAGAGAGAAAGAGAGAGAGAGAGAGCCCGAGCTAGCCTTGTCTCCAGTCGTTCCAGAGAGAGAGAGAGAGAGAGAGAGAGAGCCCGAGCTAGCCTTGTCTCCAGTCGTTCCAGAGAGAGAGAGAGAGAGAGAGAGAGAGAGAGCCCGAGCTAGCCTTGTCTCCAGTCGTTCCAGAGAGAGAGAGAGAAAGAGAGAGAGAGAGAGCCCGAGCTAGCCTTGTCTCCAGTCGTTCCAGAGAGAGAGAGAGAAAGAGAGAGAGAGAGAGCCCGAGCTAGCCTTGTCTCCAGTCGTTCCAGAGAGAGAGAGAGAGAGAGAGAGAGCCCGAGCTAGCCTTGTCTCCAGTCGTTCCAGAGAGAGAGCCGAGCTAGCCTTGTCTCCAGTCGTTCCAGAGAGAGAGCCCGAGCTAGCCTTGTCTCCAGTCGTTCCAGAGAGAGAGAGAGAGAGAGAGAGAGAGAGAGCCCGAGCTAGCCTTGTCTCCAGTCGTTCCAGAGAGAGAGCCCGAGCTAGCCTTGTCTCCAGTGCTTCTAGAGAGAGAGAGAGCCCGTGCTAGCCTTGTCTCCAGTCGTTCCAGAGAGAGAGAGAGAGAGAGAGCCCGAGCTAGCCTTGTCTCCAGTCGTTCCAGAGAGAGAGAGAGAGAGAGAGAGAGAGAGAGAGAGAGAGAGAGAGCCCGAGCTAGCCTTGTCTCCAGTCGTTCCAGAGAGAGAGAGAGAGAGAGAGAGAGAGAGAGCCCGAGCTAGCCTTGTCTCCAGTCGTTCCAGAGAGAGAGAGAGAGAGAGAGAGAGAGAGAGCCCGAGCTAGCCTTGTCTCCAGTCGTTCCAGAGAGAGAGAGAGAGAGAGAGAGAGAGAGAGACCCGAGCTAGCCTTGTCTCCAGTCGTTCCAGAGAGAGAGAGAGAGAGAGAGAGAGAGAGAGCTAGCCTTGTCTCCAGTCGTTCCAGAGAGAGAGAGAGAGAGAGAGAGAGCTAGCCTTGTCTCCAGTCGTTCCAGAGAGAGAGAGAGAGAGAGCCCGAGCTAGCCTTAAAAAAGTTGTTGCCCACAACAGCGCAACCTAACTAGATCTGAACTTGTTTCTGTTGCTTCAACCTCTTAATGTCCCTGATATCTTCAGCTGACGTGAGCTTAGTTGGCCATCTTTCGAGGTGACCCATTAGCAAGCAATGGCAAAAATCAATCCAGCGCTTAACTTTTCATGGCTACCCTTAACATCCAAATGACTGAGGATGCCCAAACCACAAAAAACACTGTTATATACAAGAACCTTTAACTAAACTTTAAACAAAAGTGAAATTTAACCAAAGCAGTTGGTATTTAACTGACCACAAATAATCACTAAACACACTCTCTCAAACTAAACACACTCTCTCTCACACTACACACACTCTCTCACACTAAACACACTCTCACACACTCTCTCACACTAAACACACTCTCACACACTCTCTCACACTGAACACACTCTCACACACTAAACACACTCTCTCTCACACACTGAACACACTCTCGCACACTCTCACACTCACCACACTCTCTCACACTAAACACACACTCTCTCCTCTCCTCCCCCTCTCCTCCAGGTCCAGCTGGTGTGTGGTACCGACTCGACCCTGCGCTGGGTAAAGGAGCCCAGTAAATGCCACTATGCCATGGAGCTGCAGACCCCCGCAGCCTGCCAGCCCCAGCAACCCAGCGTGAGAGGCGTTCACAATGAACTTTGACCCTCCCACCATGTCACTGATCATTACGTAGCTCGAAAGTGTGTTCAGTGTGAGAATGTTTGAGAGAATGTGAGAAAGTGTGTTCAGTGTGTGAGGGTGTGTTTAGTGACAGAATGTGAGAAAGTGTGTGAGTGTGTGTTCAGAGTGTTCAGTGTGAGAGTGTGTTCAGAGTGTTCAACCACAACAGACAGAGCTACAGCTGAGCAATAATGTCTGTTTGTTTATCTCTTTTGTTTGTTTTTGTATACAAATCTATCCGTAAGAGTTGTTTACCTCCCCTTAGTGTGAATAGACACGAGTCTGAAGAATGGATCCAAACCAAGTGCTGCTTTTAAAAGAAAGTCCAAACGTTACACAGATGGGATTTGTCCCTGCTTGTACATTTTTTTAAAAACTTTTTTTGTATTATTATATGCGTTAGAGAACAACCTCTAGTCCCCTTTGGTGCTCTCGACAGCTAGTTAGTAGTATATCTTTGTTGTCAACATTTTAATTCCCACTGCAACGTGTCCATCAAACTGAAGCGCATAATATCATAGCACAGTGCCATTTGTGAAGGCAGCTCACCATTAGTGGAAACAGGATGCCGGTGAGGTGGAAGTGGCGCATTGTTGTCGACACACACACACATTTTACCGAGCGTGTGTGTGTATGTGTGTGTGTGTGTTTTCCACATTTACCAAGGAGCGTTAATTACAGTTAATGGAAACCATAGATGCGCCCAGCCAAGTGCTACTCAGGCTCACACACTCTAGGGTGATTGGGTTGGAGCTCATATGGGCTTGAAAACAAAGAAAGAAATACAAATAAAAGTTAAAAAAAAAAATGTAATACTGTTGTTGTTGTTGTTGTTGTACCTGATGCTGTTTCTCAGCGCTAAACAATATCAGTGAAAGGGAGAGTGTGTGTGTGTGTGTGTGTGTGTGTGTGTATGTGTATGAGAGAGTGTGAGATATTAAAGAAAAACCCAGCAAGCTCCGTAATGTACATGACTCCCCTGGGTTTCATCTTTAAACGTCTATTTTTGTACACAGCAATCGAATTACAGCAAGAAAGCAGGTTACAAATTCAAGAATGCTGAGACACTGTAACCTTGAATGCAGAGGGCCTTAGTGTGTGATGACCTAGTATTGCATTAGCAGGTACAGTCTATTGACTCGTAGCGCTGCATTTGAAGGGAGGAGATAGAGACCAGAAGATCACTGTTTCTTCATTACTGCCACACAAAGCAGTCATTTTTTACTTTACTTTTCCCAGTTGTGTGTGCTAAATCTACAACCGGTGTAAACTGCATAATATGCATAGATATTCAATAATATATTCAATAATAAACTGGTATCTTTCAAAAGACTTATTCTGATCCCTACAGCGTATGACTCTATCTGTTGTTCCAATCATGAGTACCACTACAGAGTTGGACCTTTGAGGAGAAAGAGATGGGGAGGGCTAACTTGAAGAAATCCAGCTCAGAAAAAAGGGGTTAAAAGCTTCTACAGGATGGCGGCAAACCCAGGCTTTAACTTCTGTACTTTTCCCAACATCAACTTTCCCCCTGCTAACACACACATGGACAAGGTGGGACACGAACCTTGTACCTTTAAGACAACAAACACATGAACTTACCTGGGCCCTATTCGGCGTAGCTCGCTAAGCGGTTTAGTGAGCTAGATTGCACGCTAAAATAAAAAACGCCCTCTTTTTGGTTCGGCGAAGCAACTTTCGATAAATCACCGTAGTAACATATCAATTAGCACTAACCTGCTCCAGGGCAGGCTAACCTAAGTTTAGCTGGATAAGCTTGCCACACCATTTGGCAGGGATCCCATTGACAAAGGACTCATAGATAGTTTGATAAGCGTAGGGAGAGAGTTCTTTGCGATCACCAGTATTGTAGAAAATGATTGAGGTGGACTCATGATAAGAAGAGAGAAATACACACACTTTATTTTCACTGCTTCAATTTATTGCATGTGTTATTAATCCATTTACATTTAGTCATTTAACAGACGCTTTTATTCAAAGCGACTTGCAAGGAAATGTAAAACTACACCGATGTAGGGAGTGAAGGGAATAGAACTAGCAATCTTGCAGTTTCTAACCGGCAACATTAACATCTGTCCCAAATGACACTTGCTATTTCGCATTCAAACATAGATATCAGCCAAAATACATCCTCACACAATGCTTCTTGCCTTGCTCTCACAGCGGTGGCGGTGTTGAATTTTGCCATGATTATGGTCTGTATTCTTCATAAGCGTTCTTCTCCTGCTCGCCAGCGGATACAAAAAGAGCCATTTTCTTTGAGTTTATAACCATTATACCATTAGAAAAATCAGTTTTGGTGATCGACCCTTTCTGCCTTTTGAAGTAGGACGAGCACGCACAACTTAGCTGATAAGTTTCGCCTGGTTGACATTAACCACATGATTAGGATGCAGATCAGCCGTTGACGAGCCGATATATCCTGTTCTCATTTAGCGCGATTAACCTAACGTGCTAAAATGACAATTGTTTAACTTAGCTTCAGTTCTACGCCGAACGGACCCCTGCTCTCTGCCACTGGACCACCTGAGCATCCAGCAACACTCTGGACATTTCTTCTTTTTGAACCCTGTTGACCAGTGAAGAGGTCCCCAAGTGGATTTGCTGCTGTCTATACAGACTGCTATGTGTACATGAAGTCTACCTCATAATACTGTGATGTATTGGGGTAGCGAAGCTTAGCATGTTACAGAGCTGGGTCTGTTAAATCTATTCATGCGTAAATTAAATCTAGTTCTACTCACAGCAAAATATCAGTGTAATTAATGTATCAGTTTTTATCAGCAATTATATTAAATGATGTATATGGATTCTAACTAAAACTTGTGAGGCCACACTTGAGAAAGCACTCAAGGTTGTCGCGATACTAATATTTCACGAATATTACACCCCTCCTTTCTTTGCTCTTGAAATACCTGTTTTTTTTTGTATAGTTTTTTTATTTATTTTGTAATCATTGAACGTACAGCTCGAGGACCATGATGCGCAATTCACTAAGAATCGCAGACTACACCTTTAAGAATGACATAATTACGGAGAGGCTGATGATGATCAATCACCATCTCACACTACAGACTGCAACTGCTCTCTCTCCCTCTCTGGTTTTCAGTCTATTTCCAACCCTGTTGTCCTATTGTTCTGTCTGACCCACGGCTGGACTTCGGATCCAACACTGACCCCATGTGCTACAAATCAGTCACTGGTGTAATCATAGCTGTATTCATACAAACATGGTGTATCAGTAGTTTTCAAATCAGTCAGTGGTGTAATCGTAGCTGTATTCATACAAACATGGTGTATCAGTAGTTACTGGTGTAATCATAGCTGTATTCATACAAACATGGTGTATCAGTAGTTACTGGTGTAATCATAGCTGTATTCATACAAACATGGTGTATCAGTAGTTACTGGTGTAATCATAGCTGTATTCATACAAACATGGTGTATCAGTAGTTTTCAAAGGCACTCTTCTCTGAGGGTCAAAAACATCCCACCAACAAAGTCACAAACACAGTTTCTGATTCCATTTGTATTGTGTTTGGCCTCTGAAATGAGATAAAACGGATTTCTCTCTCTTTAATCAACGGCATTAATAATGAAACAACAGAATAATGACCACTGCTGTGTCCACCTGCACACCACCAGTGCAAACATACAGAACTCTTCCACCCTTGAGTGTGTTGACAGAGGAGGCAGATGCTGGAGATGACTGGATGTAAATATGTGATGTCAAATAAACGCAAGGGTTTTTAAATTAATTCATTCATTAATTATGTTTTTTTTTTTTTTTGGCTTCTCCAGATTGTTGCCATGAATAATTTACAAGGGAACAAGCACACCCGCCTCATTAATTAATTTTCACATTCCTGCTGGACTAAACACTTAAGTTAGCCCATCCAAAAAGAGACTGCATCATGGGGGGAGACTGGGCACGAAGCCTTTAAGGATGAGGAACCAAGGATTTAAAGGGCCTATATGTAAACCTGACTGGTTGTTGGCTAGCAAGCTAAATGATTTGCATACTCCCCAACCCAAGCAGATTGGGGTAGTGTATTACTGTAATGCCAGTGGACACCCTGTTTTTCTATTCTGTTGTCACTACAGTTGCTTGCGTGTCGAGTATGACGACTGTCTCGGGCTAGCTGGTTAGCATGCTAACTATAGAGGATATTTGGGGAACATAGAGCACAGCCATGCCTGGCATTCCGTCAAAAAAGTTTTTCACATTCTGTTGCCTTTTCCAGTTCATTTTTGAATATTTTTTTTTTTATGCGTTAGAAATTCTAACATATAGCACCTTTAAACAGCATACAGCCAGTCATGAGACAAGGTTTTGAAGAAAATAATAAGTCTCCTAAGCAAGCAGACATGTCCTTGTGGAAATCTCACGGCTGTCGCCTGTCGAGCATAGCGCTACCCACACACACACACTATGTACAGATGGATAATAATGTCTGGAGACAATTTCTATAGACGCAGCACAGACACCGGTGGGAAGAACATGATTTACAGAGCATCTGAAACATGAACAATTTGAACGGAGTGGGAAATGTTTATGAAGGCCTATCAAAGCTGCTGCTGTTCAGACAATTCAGTTAGTTAGAGTTTATTTTCCACTCTTTTACCATGAATATGTAAACCAAAGACTTATATCTACTGCTTGGAAAGATGACAGGGGCCTCAGCACATTGAGTTTGTAGAGAAACAAATGATTTAGCTGCAAGCACAGGCGAAGGAAACAAGAAAGCCACGTGAGAAAACCAACGAGGAAACAAAACCTACGTCATAGTATTGTTTTTCTACCATCATGTTGACAAACAAAACACAATAAACACTTTCTTCAGTCTCAGTGTTCGGTCTCCACCTCTCTGTTTTACGTTCAGAAGGATCCACCAATCAGAGTGGACAAAGCAGGAGGATCCACCAATCAGAGTGGACAAAGCAGGAGGATCCACCAATCAGAGTGGACAAAGCAGGAGGATCCACCAATCAGAGTGGACAAAGCAGGAAGATCCACCAATCAGAGGGGACAAAGCAGGAGGATTTTTTTTCCCGTTTCCACAGCGACGTCTCGGGAAATGTCCTCTCTGGCCAGACAAGCACAGTTATGATAGCTCCTTCCGCAATAACCTCTGACCCAACTATTACATGAACCACGTTAAAGGCACCCAGTGCAACTTTATATAAACATTCAATGAAAAATAAACATTCAATTTCTAGTCTTTTTTACACGTAGTAAGTTTCAATAACTCCATACCATTACATATCGACATTCAAGGAGGAAAGATGAGACGTCTTAAACAACAACAATCGCCGGTGGGGAGAGGCCATTTTTCCATTGACTGGAATCCTCACAAAAAATAAAGAAAATGGCGGCGATTGCGGTTGTTATCGATTTTCTATCAGTTCTCACCACACAACGACGTCTCATCTTTGCTCCTTGAATGTCGATGGTATGTAATGGTATGGAGTTATTGAAACTTACTACGTGTAAAAAAGACTAGAAATGTAATGTTTATGTTTAAGCCTCGAAAGTTGCACTGGGTGCCTTTAAGAGCCCGCAAGCCGCAGGCTCGACAGAACGGCGCTGAATTTCCATGACGGGGCTTACGGCTGCGTTGACAGGTAGCAATTCTTCCTGGTGAAACGACAAGCCGACAAAGAAGGCTGTGCTTCTCAAGCTGACATGTAGATTCATCTGGAGTAAAGTGTGACGGTGATTGTGTGACGTTACGATAACAAGTAACATGTTCCAAAGTAATGAGTATAGGATGAATACACTCGACAAATCCAGTTTTGGGAAATCCAATATAACCTGCATTATTGTGTATTATGATTGTGTGGGATTGAGGTTAACAAGAGAATAGTAGAGTTGAAGCGGTTGCTCTATTCTGACAATCAAATCTAGTTTTACAGACGTCTGTCAGCAGATTTGTTGTCGTAAGCCATGTGACAATGGTGTAGCGGGATGCCACATGCGAGCAGCTCCTACCATGCAGACGATGGCGAATTCTGCAGCAGGATACAGGTCTGCCTGAAAGCATTTACAGCACACCAAGCCTTCCTTGCAGAGCAGCTATTGATGTACCACCATCGATCTGCTGGGGGGTGTGTGTGTGTGTGTGTGTGTGTGTGTGTGTGTGTGTGTGTGTGTGTGTGTGTGTGAAGGTTGGCGTGCGCCGTGCGAGTTCAGCAGCAAGCCAGGCGCGCTTGCACTCAGCACATTTGCACATGAAGAGAGAAAGCGAGCGAGCAAGAGGGAAAGGGAGACGGAGAGAGAGAGAGAGAGGGAGAGAGAGAGAGAGAGGGAGGAAGAGAAGCTTCTCAGTGGTGGCGTGTGGGTGTGTTGTTTGTGTGTTGACTCAGGGAATGGATGGGGGGGGGGGGGGGGGGGACAGAAAGGGGAAAAATGTAGAAGAAAAAAGGAAGACTTTCTCTAAGCGGGCCCAGAGGCTTCAGATGAAAGGGCCTCTGTGAGGAGAGACTGCCGAGGGGAGCGAGTACCCCGAACCTGCTCCTCAAAGAGGGAACAGCGCTCCCTCCCGCCGCCCGCCACCCACCTCTTTCTTCCATCTTTTTCTTACTCACTCGTTTTTTTTTTCTTTTTTTAAATGCTCGTGCCGCCGCGGCTTACTGTCGGCTTCCATCTCCATTCCTTTAGAAGGACAGCGCTGCCCCCCCCCCCACACAGGCCTGGAGCGAGGGGGGTCGACGAGAGAGAGGAGAGAGGGTTTGCATCATGTAGCACAGGGGTATGTTCACACACGACCGGCGCTCAGATGCCCTGGGTGTAACCTACTCCAGCCCATCTAGCCGAGGGGGTATGTTCACACACGACCGGCGCTCAGATGCCCTGTGTGTAACCTACTCCATACAGCCGAAGGCAGAGGAGGCCGTGTTTCAACAGCTGATTCTCTAGCATTAGCACTAGCATTAGCACTAGCTTTAGCACATGCCTGAGGCCACGTCCACATGGCAACCTTGATAGGTGGGGGGTCTGATCACTGAGAGGGGCCTGAGAGTACACACGTGTGTATGAGAGAGAGAGTGTGTGTGTGTGTGTGTGTGTGTGTGTGTGTGTGTGTGAGAGAGAGAGAGAGAGAGAGAGAGTGTGTGTGTGTGTGTGTGTGTGTGTGTGTGTGTGTGAGAGAGAGAGAA
>NC_137919.1:3156969-3164469 GCF_963457725.1 Sprattus sprattus
ATTGTTTTGGTTTTATATAAATGAAATGTAATTGAATTTTGGTTCCGAATTCAAAGAGCAGAATTCTAGCTAAGACAAGGGAACTTAGCACCTTCCTCTACATTTGAAATTCCAAATGCTTTATAAACAAGAAGATAAAAATAACATGTTTTAAAATATGTGGCATGATAAATATGTAAAGTGCAGTGACGCATTAAAGAACAGAAGACTGGAATACTAAAAAGAATACAGGAGAGGTAAGAGAGCGTGAGAGAGGAAAGACAAGGATAGAGAGAGAGAATGTGAGTGTGTGTGTGTGTGTGTGTGTGTGTGTGTGTGTGAGTGTGTGAGTGTGTGAGTGTGTGTGTGTGTGAGAGTGTGAGTGTGTGTGAGAGTGTGAGTGTGTGTATCTTGAGAGCTAAATCGAGCTTAGCGTAACTATAGGGGCTTCCATAATAGGCACTGCTTAGTCAGTAATTATTGGCTATCAACCTGATAATAGTCATTGCTTAATTTCGCCTCACAGTTCCTATGTACTTACATAATTACAGCAGATTTATTACAGCAACTGGGGCCATCTTTAAGTATTCACGGGTCGCTTTCCATGCCATCCTTTTCCATTTTTAACACACAGGCCATGTCATTTCAGCACAATAAGCACACACCCGGACAAACCTAGCATGAACAAAGAGGAAAACATCGTCTTTACCGGGAAATGGTGGCTGAAGTCTTCACCACACAACTACAGTTTGTTCTCTCTGTTCGAGAACAATGGAACTTCTCGGAGAGGATACAAGTTTGCCGTGTTTCTACAAGCTCCACGTTACACTGGAAGCAATGAGCTGCGCTGTACGATTCACACACACACACACACACACACACACACACACACACACACACACACACACACACACACACACACACACACACACACACACACACACACACACACACACACACACACACACACACACACACACACACACACATCCTTAGTGTTCTACATGGAGTTAGCGTAGCACTCATAGGTCTGTATTGAGTATGCTAACAAACGTATGCATTGAAATGATGGCAAGTAAATGAATGTTTTCATGCACACTCCACACTGGTGGCAGTCAGTATGTTCTACACGTCTTCACAACCACACACACACACACACACACACACACACACACACACTGGTGTCAGTCAGTATGTTCTACACGTCTCCACAACCACACACACACACACACACACACACACACACACACACACTCCACACTGGTGTCAGTCAGTATGTTCTACACGTCTCAGCCAGAGAGAGAGGCGGGTTAGAGTCACACATGGATGTCTGCTCCGATCTCACCATCTGAAGGTGTGTGTGTGTTTGTATGATCTCGGCACACTGAAGATGTGTGCGTGTGTGTGTGTGTGTGTGTGTGATCTCACCATCTGAAGGCACTCTGAAGGTGTGTGTCAGGATGGCTGACTTGCAGTGAGGTGCGAGAGAAGCGGGAAATGTGTGGAGTATTTTCATGCTGATGATTGTGTGTGTGTGTGTTTGTGTTTGGTGTGTATGTGTGTGAGTGTATGCGTGTGTGTATGTATGAGTGTGTGTGTATGTATGTATGTATGTGTGTGAGTGTATGCATGAGTATGTATGAGTGTGTGTGTGTGTATGAGTGTGTATGAGTGTGTGTATGAGTGTGTGTGTGTGTGTGTGTGTGTGTGTATGTGTGTGTTTGTGTGTGTGTGTGTGTGTATGTGTATGTGTGCCCCTGCAGTCAGCCAGAATTGCTACGGCTTAGAGTGCTACATGAGACGCACCCAAATATAGAAGTGTTCAGTAAGCACCTAAACAGTGGAAGCTGCTCTTCTCTCTGGCTCGCCACACACACACACACACACACACACACACACACACACACACACACACACACACACACACAGTCACACTCACACTCACACTCACACAGTCACATACACACACACACAGAGACAGATAAACAGACAGCGGACAGACAGACATATACAGACAGACAGACATACTCATATACACATGCACAAACACAGACAGACAGGCAGACAGACAGGCAGACAGACAGACAGACAGACGGGCAGGCAGACAGACAGACAGACAGACAGACAGACAGACAGACAGACAGACAGACAGACGGGCAGGCAGACAGGCACACACATACAGTAAAGCTTCAAGATAACTCATGCAGTGTGCGCATCTACAGGATCAAACAGCACAGGGCAAAAAATAAATGACAGAAAAAAAAGATCAAATATATGGATACTTAGTTCATGTGCCCTATGGAAAATGCATCATTTCTGAAGCTGAGCCTATGTTGTTGTATCTTTATGTTGTGTTTTTGATGTGTGTGCTTGTTTTAAGTATGGTTGTGTACTAAAAAAAAGGAAAACCAATAAACATATTTACCAAAAAAAAAAAAAAATGCATAATAACCTGTGAAAGGTTTTGGTCAGCCCTTAAACGCTAAACACAATCAAGCTCAAACACACACGGGAGCCAAGACACAGGAGAAGGAGACTGACAATCCCCCCCACCCCCTGTGTGTTTTTAACATCTAATTTGATTGCTATAGTTTGGCTCAAAGTTCGGAGTCGGAATACGTGCAGGTCATGTTTCATCCGACACAGTGCCTTTCATGTGGAGAGGAATCTGGAGCTGTCCCCCCCACAGCCCCCCCCCCCCACAGCCCTCCACCCCCCCACCATCGTTTTTTTCTCGCAGTACGTTGACCGACCCTTTTTAGAAAAACACATAGTTCTGCACAGCAAAGTGACAGATCTGGATCAGAAGTGCTACTGCAGAATCAAAGTCAAAAGAGGAATGTTTCATCTCAGAGAGAGAAGGAAGGCAAGGGGTGGAGGTGGTGGTGGGGGGGGGGGGGGGGGGTGGACGGGTGGCTGGAGGTAGTTTTTTTGATAGGTGGAGTGGGTGGAGGGGGAGAGGGGGGGGGGGGGGGGGTTACAGAATGTAGTATGGAGCACCAGACTCTCCTACCTCTGGACCAGACGCCTTTTCTAAAATAAGATTTGGTTTTAAGGGGAAAGAAAAGAGATAACAGCTCAAGGTATGACCCATTTCCACAATTATTTTTGGTTAGTTTGTCTTCACATGATCTGATGCTGCTTTTGACTAACTTTAAAGGACGGTGTGGTGTGTTTCAAGGGAACCATCCCCTTCCCCTTGTGAGTTTAAACTCAATGCAGCGGAGCCGTTCTGCAGCCATGCTTAAAGTAACAGTATGGAACAATTATACTTCAGGATTAGGGTTAGGATAAGCAGTTTTACCTTAAAGTAACAGTATGCAACAATTATACTTCAGGATTAGGGTTAGGATAGGCAGTTTCACCTTAAAATATGCAACAATTATACTTATAATAATAATAATAATAATTCATTTTATTTTTAACGCACTTTTCATTCAAAGGAATCTCAGAGTGCCTAAATACTTCAGGATTAGGGTTAGGATAAGCAGTTTTACCTTAAAATAACAGCTTGAAAAAAATTGGGGCGCTACAATGACTTATAATATGGAGAATCGCCTCCGTGCCATTGCCATACCAGGGTCCATAGGCATATAACTGCTAAATGTAGGATTGCCTGACGCCGCCCGGCTTTCTACTGTCTGCCGAACTAGTAAGTAGCTTATTTGCTGTCTTGCTTTGTCTTGTGTTGCACTTGCTTTATGTTTGACTGTGTTAGGACAGTTGTTGAGTAACTAGTTTGTCATAATGTCAAAGTCAGCACATTTCAAGAGATTTTGTTAGTTTTAGCCGCTAGCATATCGTTAGCGAATAGCAATTGATCCGGAATGCTTCTTTAAGGAACGCTTCATGAGCACAAACAGAACACTCTTACATAAGGCATCTGGTTTGCTTACTCGGAGTCATTTGTACAGGTAAATCAATCTTTGCCACATGTTCAGAATTGAAGAATGCAGTTTGAGCACTTTGAGAAGAACTTTGTTGGAGCACATTCAGAAAATGCTTTCATGAGGGAGAATTTGTCATTAGAAAAGTCATTTAATCAGTAACTTGTGTTCCCTATTCCATCTCCCCACTCCTTACACCTCCACGCTTTTAGATCAATAGATGACTGATACTTTGTCGTTTTAGAATCCCTTCTGGGTATTCTTTAGCCTGGGCGCCATCCGGTTTGTTTGCTTCAGCGAGAAGGCAGCAATCAGTGGAGCGCGTACAAAACAGATGGCACCCAGGCTAGGTATTCTTTACCTGATCATCAATAAAAAATTAAAAAAAAACGTCCAAAAAGATTGCACACAGTATTTCTTTAAAAGGAAATCTATGACTGTGTGGTTTCACTGCCCTCCCAGTTCTTTGCTGACCAGATCAGAATTGTTTTTAGATTCCGTTTGTGCTGCTGTCAATCAATAGAGCATGGTGTGTTCACCAAGGTCATGGGTTTGTTGTCATGGGTTACAGAAGCAGCTGATAGAATCTAATGAGAACACCAAACTTGAAGAAGGTACCGGAAGATGTAGTCAGGATTTCTGGAGTTTATTTTCCAGGAGACACCCTGTGTGTTGTGTGTTGCTCAGAGAATGGCCTTCCTGACTGTAGAATGTGTTTGCATCTATAGCATTCAGTCAGGTAGAATACAGGGGGCTGAAACCACACCCTATAGGTGAGGGCAGGATGGGGAGACAGTGGGGTGGGGGGGGTGGGGTGGGGGCTCACCTGTGGGGGAGCGGGTGCTTTAAGGGGGTGGGGGGTGAGAACAGAGAACAAAGGTTGAAAGGGGGGGTGGGGGGGTTATTGATAGCAGGAAGGAGGCTGTCTGGGGGGAGGTGGTTGGGATGCTAATGGTTCAGGTCTCTCAGTGAGTACACAGTCAGCGGTATGGGTTACAGAAACAGATGATGCAGAATGATGCGACACTTAGTTCACGGCTGTTACAACAGTAGAATAACAATATTCCGTTCCATCACAGCACACACAGCACAGGCACACATTAAGAAGCACACGTGCTAACAAAATGTAAAGTTGTCGCCTCGTTGTTGATGAAATTGTTCTTGACAAGATAAATGCGAACCCTCACAAACCAGTTCTTCCACACCGTCAACACTGTCTAACAAAGTCCCACTTAAACATCTGATCTCATAACGTCTTAGACGATGGTAGCTTTGATCAAATGAACTGCATCCTTATCATGTTGTGAAGGGTGGGGTTTTTCAGTGGGTGTATGGTAGGGACTCAGGCGATGGTACACCACTTTAATGTGTGCATATCCAGCGTAGCTGGGCAAGGCCCTGAGAACACTGACAGACATTCAGTAATGGGTTAAAACATCACACATTCTTCTCCTACCTATTCTCTGTCAATCTTCATGTTTAAAAAAAGAAAGCGAGAAAAAGAATTGAAACTCTGCATTATTTCCAGGAGGAGAATGGAGGCCTCAGCAACTGCAATTATGAAGCTGCTCAGAACCAACTGATAGGATTCAGGATGTTTTTTTTTTTCCTCTCCCTTTCCACCTCCTCGGTCTTATCTCTTCTGCACAACTGCACAGAGGACTACATGCATTTTAATACGGGAATTATTGAGTGAATGCAAAGCAGCAGCCAGGGCTACCCGCTTTTCCCCGTGTATTTAAATGGAGTCTGCTATCGCTGTACCGTGCTCACCACATTTATCGGTTTCTTTTTCTTTCCTCTTTTTCCCCCCGCTCTTAGTCCATGCTTGAAATCTTTCTCATATGTTTACTGGCGTCTGTATGCAATAACTGCGGTGTCGAGGGTCACCGGTTTAATTCAGTTTGTTTGCTCGTTTCTGGGTAGATGATGTCACGGTTGCCCGCTGATGAGCTAGCAGTGGTTTCAAGGGTGCTGTGGAAACACACACACACACACACACACACACACACCAGCATGGGACATTAACTTGAGGGCTTAGCGCCATTACTGTACAGACATCCTTGAGATTGCATTTGGGTATCGCCCGTCTGAACGAGCAACAAGCTCCGACAGGCCAACGGTCTTTTCTTCCCTCTCTCTTTGTGTGCATTTCAAAAAGAGAGATATGCGCTCTGAGACATCAGCAGCGATGGGTTTTACTCGACAGCCCATTCTCCACGGAAATTGTCTTTTTTTTTGTGTTTAGGTTTTTTTATTTTTTTTATTATTCTTCTCCTGAGCTGAACTAAAATGGATAGACACGCAGCGGCAGCTGTCCCTACAGACAGCTCTATCTCCAGGCGATGCCTCCACTGTTTGATCGAGCTCGACAGACACGTTCTCCACAGACACACACACACACACACACACACACACACACACACAAAGTGGCCAATCCTCGACAGACACGTTCTCCACAGACGCCGGTGCGTGAGCAGGAAGAACCGCTCACCACCTGGAGTCCGCGGAGTATCTCATGCTTTGCCAACAGACTTCCCTCCTGAGGAAAACAGGAGCTTAGCATCTTCCCCCACCACTCAAACCTGCCTGTCTGATGTTTCGTAAGCTCCCTGTTTGTTGTCAATAATGTGGAATCAACAGGCCCAGATGACAGGGGAAGAAAAACTGGACTTAGTCATCGTAGGCCTGCGCAGTTTCTCCAGAATTATGTGATCTTGCGTTTACACTTATTTCCACAAATTGCAAGGATTTACAGTGACTGCAGTTACAGGTTGCAATAATTATTTATTATAATCTTTCCACTAAACAAAGCCAACTCACTTAACTTCTGCATTATTCCGATTTTTTTCAATATCACTGCCATGCAAATTCTGGAGAATTCCCACAGCAAATTCAGTCACTTTTGGCCACAACAATCACAACAAACCCTTCCACGATCCTGGAGGGACTGCCTAAGTATGACACAGATCAGTAGATCGGAAAACTAGTATGCCTCTGTGGCCATTTTGGCTCAGGTGTTTCAGTTGCTACTTGACAGGGCATAGGCTGAATGACTGTAACGTGGCGGACATTTTGTTTCAGTTTCTACCTGACGGGGCATAGGCTGAATAACTGTTTTGGCTCCGGTGTCTCAGATGGGGGCTCAGTTCCTGGCTGGGAGCTGGTATTTGCATCTAGAGGTTTCCATCTCTCTCTTACTCTGCAGTGTAGCCTGAGGCGGGAGGATGTATTAATTAGCTTGCTTCAGTGCACTTTCATCAAGAGACTGGTTTGTGTGTGTGTGTGTGTGTGTGTGTGTGTGTGTGTGTGTGTGTGTGTATGTGAGAGAGAGAGAGAGACTCTCGTCCAAGCCTTCTTCCCCCGGCGAGGGTGCTTGGAGCCAGCAGCCCAGGCTCCATAAACAGCTCGAGATTTACGACACTGCAGTTGGAATGCACCACACACACACACACACACACCAGTGCAGGCAGAGCGAGTATATCCTCCGCATGCTATTAAGCTAAGAGGAACTGAGACACAGTCTGCTTCAACTGTGAATTCATCTCGCTGAGCACCACGCTTCTCTCCATATGCACACACACACACACACACACACACACACGATGTCTACCTTACACGCAGGCACCTCTCA
>NC_137919.1:3169469-3171969 GCF_963457725.1 Sprattus sprattus
TACGCTAATCTGTGTGCCTCTCCGCCACAGAGATACCACAGAGGAGAGAGAGAGACAGAGAGAGAGAGAGAGAGAGGGGAGGAAGAGAGAGGGAGAGAGAGTGTGGAGGAAGAGAGGGAGGGAGCAGAGAGGAGGAAGAGAGATAGAGAGGGGAGGAAGAGAGGGAGGGAGAGAGAGGAGGAAGAGAGAAAGAGAGGGGAGGAAGAGAGAAGGGAGAGAGAGCGAGAGAGGGGAGGAAGAGAGAAGGGAGAGACAGAGAGAGAGGGGAGGAAGAGAGAAGGGAGAGAGAGAGAGAGAGAGGGGAGGAAGAGAGAAGGGAGAGACAGAGAGAGAGGAGGAAGAAAGAGAGATATAGAGAGAGAGAGAGGGGAGGAAGAGAGGGAGGGAGCAGAAGAGAGGAACACATGGGAGAGCTAGGAGAGAGAGGATGAACAAACAGGAATTAACAGGGGTGGAGAAGGAAGAGGAAGGAAGGAAGGATAGAGAGGAGATGGAAGAAAGAGTAAAGCTACATAAACAGGCAGAGGGGAGAGGAATGAACAGGGGAACAGTGAAGACAACGAGAAGAGGTGGGGGAAGAGAGGAACAACAAAGAGCAGAAGAGAAAAGCAGTATAAGGATGGAGGACAAGAATGAACAGGGGAACAGGGAAAAGAATGAGAAGAGATGGGGGAAGAGAGGAACAAGAAGAACATATATGAATGACATGGATGAAGGAGAAGATTGAACAGGGGAAGAAGGAAGGGAGGAGGAGGGAGTAATGAACTGGGGAGTCAAGAACATGAAATAGAAGAGAGAAGCAGAATGAACAGAGTAAAAGAGAAGAGAAAGAATAGAGAAAGAATAGAGAGAGAAGAACATTACAACGTCTGTATTTAGAAGACACTACTTAGTTATCCAAAGAGACTTAGAATAGATATTAGAAGTGTGAAAGTGGGGTAAGAGAACCAAGCAGAAGTGCACAAGTGTAGAAGTGTGAAGAAGAGAGGAAGAGAGAAGCAGAATAAGGATGGAAGAGAAGAATGAACAGGGGAGAAGTGCATGAGTGTAGAAGTGTGAAGAAGAGAGGAAGAGAGAAGCAGAATAAGGATGGAAGAGAAGAATGAACAGGGGAGAAGTGCATGAGTGTAGAAGTGTGAAGAAGAGAGGAAGAGAGAAGCAGAATAAGGATGGAAGAGAAGAATGAACAGGGGAGAAGTGCATGAGTGTAGAAGTGTGAAGAAGAGAGGAAGAGAGAAGCAGAATAAGGATGGAAGAGAAGAATGAACAGGGGAGAAGTGCACGAGTGTAGAAGTGTGAAGAAGAGAGGAAGAGAGAAGCAGAATAAGGATGGAAGAGAAGAATGAACAGGGGAGAAGTGCATGAGTGTAGAAGTGTGAAGGAGAGGAAGAGAGAAGCAGAATAAGGATGGAAGAGAAGAATGAACAGGGGAGAAGTGCATGAGTGTAGAAGTGTGAAGAAGAGAGGAAGAGAGAAGCAGAATAAGGATGGAAGAGAAGAATGAACAGGGGAGAAGTGCATGAGTGTAGAAGTGTGAAGAAGAGAGGAAGAGAGAAGCAGAATAAGGATGGAAGAGAAGAATGAACAGGGGAGAAGTGCATGAGTGTAGAAGTGTGAAGAAGAGAGGAAGAGAGAAGCAGAATAAGGATGGAAGAGAAGAATGAACAGGGGAGAAGTGCATGAGTGTAGAAGTGTGAAGAAGAGAGGAAGAGAGAAGCAGAATAAGGATGGAAGAGAAGAATGAACAGGGGAGAAGTGCATGAGTGTAGAAGTGTTGAAGAAGAGAGGAAGAGAGAAGCAGAATAAGGATGGAAGAGAAGAATGAACAGGGGAACCGAGCAGAAGTGCATGAGTGTAGAAGTGTTGAAGAAATGAAGGCTGGCAGGAAGACATGATGTGTGGTTTGTAATGGCTAGATAAAAGGGCAGTGCCAGTCAGTACCTCAGCTTTGAAAGGTTGGAGAACAGGTGTATGGGGCAGCCGTGGCCAACTGGTTAGGGTTTCAGGCCGGAAACTGAAGGGTGGCCTGTTCGATCCCCGACCAGTAGGAAAAATGTGGGCGGGGGAAGTGGTAGACCACTGCTCTCCCATGCCCACATCCACGGCTGAAGTGCCCTTGAGCAAGGCACCTTCACTTTCTAGAAGGGTTAATCAGTCACAAACACAGTTGCTGAGAAAATAGAGCATCACTAGTGAAATCACTTAGTGTCCTGGACAAGGAGAAAGACACATAGTCATATATACCAGGTCATGTATACCAGGTGGTGTCATATGATCAGAGCTAATCAAATACACTTTTAGTCAAATTCAGCAAATTTCTCCTCACAGTCCCCTAGCTGTTCTGTCCATTCAATGTGTGTGCTCAAGAAAACTTCATGTGTTCACACACACAGCCTGTCACTATAAATGGGGAAACAAACATGGTGGCTTGGACCTAGCCAATCAGCACGCTGCAATAAGGATTGTGTTACGAGATTGCAACATCTTGTAACAAAGGAAA
>NC_137919.1:3179469-3189469 GCF_963457725.1 Sprattus sprattus
TTACTCAATCTCATGGCCATTAACACAGCAGGGCTACAGGACACACACACACACACACACTCTTGTTTTCTTAATGTCTATGGATCACTATGTCCACTGGTTTTTAGGACACTCAAACACATGTACACAAACACACTCAAACACATGCACACAAACACACTCAACCATATGCACACAAACCTGTACACACACACACTTAGCGTTGGTAATGTTCTCCAACACAAAACGTAATTTTACAAAAACACAGGTTCTTAAATACTGCATCAAGGAGCAATGTTTTCATTGTTGTTTATAGTTGACAGTCATGTCAGACAAAGTCATAGGAAAACATCTTGCAAAGGCGTCCTTTACTTAAATGATTTCAAAACATGAAATTAAGAGCCTGATGGGCTCATTCCTTTGAGGCTTGAGAAATGGTTAAGAATAGTATTTGCGGTACATTGCCTACAGCACACACTAATTCAGAGGACTCTGGAACTCTCAGTGGTCTTAATACAGGCCTCATTACACAACCATGCTTCCTATATCACTAAGACTTTAAATGCCTGTTTGGGGAAAAAAAGAAAGGAAAAAAAAAAAGAGGAGAAAAATAAGCCCTGAACAAACCAGGCCGAGGCAGCATCTGTTAGCGTGCTAACAACGCTGTGCAAAGTCAACAAAAAGTCACAGCGCTAATGCTAACAGAGCGCTGAACGCCTCAGAGCTACTCGGGCTTTTGAAGTGTTTCATCTCAGGGAGGCAGCCGGCTCTAAGTGGAGAACAACCCGGCCCAGGGAATCAATACTCTCGATTGGGTACTTCCTGGAGACGTTCTCCTCCCCCTCGTCTTTTGTGTTCACCCACACACACACACACGGCGGAGCTGGCGCCTAAAATCTGCAACAATTACAGAGGAGTCGGCAGGGGAGAGAGCTACAAAGCGCCGAGCCGGGGCCCGGTCCATTAATGCCATCCTGGCCCTGAAACCACAAGGCTTTCAGGATGGCTGCGATGCATCGATTCAGGAGGAACCATCTGCCATTGAAGTTATTTTTGCTAGTCTCTGCACGGAAGCCCATCAGAGAGATTCAGCCTTTATAATCTTGCTCGCGTAACGTAATGCGAGTGTCAAGGCACAACGTAAAGCACTCTTTTAAAAGGTCTATTTGCTCGCCCGTTTAATGGTTTTCATCAGTGTTCATTTTAAAGTAGCACTCGTTGTGATATTTGCCAACTGCTACAGAACAGAGAGGGTTGAACATGCAATGAAATTCCAGGAGTGCTAGATTGCACCTCTCTAAACCAGATGATAACGGCAAATATTAGTAGGGATAGGCGCGCTCTACTTCAAAAAAATATAAATGCGTTTTCGGATGCGAGTAAAAGAATGTTAACTATGAGTAGAATAAAATCGCACTCTCAAGCTTTTCTCAATAATATTAAGACCAGTTTATTTTGCACAGACGCGTTTCGGCCTTAAGCCATCGTCAGTGTGTGACGATGGCTTAAGAACAGCAAATAAACAGCAGTTAGTTGTTTAGACACAGCGTAATAATCTCACCATTTACTGAAATGGAATATATAGGGTGCTGTGGTAAAGTAAAGCACACATACCTGTTAGCACCGGCTAGGCGGAGGTGGAGGTGGCGGGGGCCCCCCCCCCCCTCAGTAGGTGTCTGGTCTGTCCACTGAAGTCTGTTTGCCATGGTTACCAAAGGGTTCCTGCTTTGTCCGTGTAGGATCTGGTTCTCTGAGAAGTGCCTTTATGACAACCTTTGTATTAAATTGGTATTTTATAACTGACTGACAAGAGCTACCAATGTTACTGCTTAACTACATCCAAGACAATACTAGCAAAGGTCATCTGTGTTATTAATGGACAAGCCTAAAAGGTCATCTGCCGACAAACTTAAAAAGACAAAGCAAAGACCAAGCACAATAGGCATCATTTGCCTTCAACTTATTTATTGATGTACTGAACATGAAAAAATACAAAGTATTTCAAACACAAAGAAAAGAACATGTACATCCGTTTTAAATCTTTTAAATACTCAACAAAAGATAGACTCTATATTCCAAAAAAAAACTAAACAAAAAAAACAGCTGTGAAATCAAGTCATACTGTACAACTTCAAATAAATAAATCCCCACAAAAACAATAGAATTGAGACTCGATGGGACTGCCAACCTCCGGTCCATGTTCCCCCTCCTCCCTGGCCACCATCCACTCCAGCTTTTGCCCCCCCCCCCCTTTCCCCTCTCAGGAAAGAATATAGTAGAGGGGTAAAGGGGGGGGGGGACAAAAGCTAAAGGACTGAGTGTGTGTCTGTGTGTCTGTGTGTGTGTGTGTGTGTGTGTGTGTGTGTCTGTGTGTGTCTGTGTGTGTGTGTCTGTGTGTGTCTGTGTGTGTGTGTGTGTGTGTGTGTGTGTGGGTCGGACAGGCATGAACAAGAAGCGACCAAGCCCCACAGCAGCAGTTCTCACAGCTCATTTAGACTCAAGCTAAACCTCTACACTTCCAATAATTAACCAAGAATAAAACAAACTTGGTATAAAAAAAAAAAACTAAAAAACAAACAAACAAAAAAGAAACATGTAAACAAAAGTTGCAGTCGCAAAGATAAATATATAATGCATAGCACACTGCTGTAATAAGGGGAAGCATGAATATTAATCAGTTATAAATACAAAGCTGGATGCAAGTACAGTCATTAGTGCATCTAAGGCTCACCATACCTTTCTTTGCATGAGTGTGAAAGAGAGGAAAGGCGTTCAGGATCTTTTTTTTCTCCCTCTTTAAAAATCGTAATCCTTTTTTTATAGTCACTACGGCCGCAGAACTGCCTCGTCAAAACTCCCCTGTTGTAAATTAAGCAATATACACCTTTTTAACGATTTTTTCTTTTTAAAACAGGTTATATGCATTATGTATACATGAATACGGAAACAAAAAGTAATCAAGTAGTTCAAAAACTGTGGCTTATATTCAATCTTTACCACATAAATATATATTTATGATGTATATTTATATAGATAGAAAAAAAAAAGAAAAACAAATAACAAAAATATCAAGTCAACTCAGACCAACTTAAAAGCCTAGAATTCTTTTTTTTCAATAGCATAAGCAAGACTATCTACAGACTAAACAACCAACAAATCTGATACACTTAATGCTAGTCCATATGAAAACAAAATAAATCAAGTCTTTTTTTTGTAATTTTTTTAAAGTATACCATACTTATACTCTTATAAAAAGGAAATAAAAAGCACTTCGCAAGTCCAAAGAAATAAAGAAACAAACAAAAGAACCAAATCAACATGAAAAAGTACCTATGTACATAACTCTGCTGGCAGGAGCAGCTTCTCCCCCACAGAGCTCCATTCAAACGAAATTTGAGTTGTTTTTTTATATTCTTGAAGCTGCTGCTTCCGTTGGCTAACCTTAATTTTAGCCTTTTCCAAAGCATGTCAATCCCTTGATTTTACTATTCTCTCTCGCTTTTTAAATTTTTTAATATATATATATTTAAGTCAAAACATCTTTGACGATTAATACACCACCAAAAACACCATGAGCTTTTGCCTGAAGGGAGTGCTGAGGGAAGATCTGATTTGTTAAAGCCCTGCCCACTCCAAACCTTTTGAAAGAATTCCAAGGAGAGAATTTTGCATGCATGTTTTTTTTTCCTTTTTTTTTTTTTTTAAGTGGAATAAACCTTTGTATTTTACCTTCTGTGTTTCAGAGAAAAAAAAAAAATCTAATCTGAGCGCGAGTTGCTAGTCATATAACAACCAGAATGATTAGGCAACCCACAGACGATTTTTTTTTTTTTTTTTTTAAATAAATGAAACACTGCCATTGATTCTAGAATCTAAAGATATTAATACAAAGATCTCAAAAGGTATCTTTTACATCATAAATCTTTCCAGAAACTTGAACCTCTGCAAACTCTCTGGTAAAGATCAAAAGCTCACGAGGTGTCATATGAAGATATTTTCAAAGTATCCAAGTCAAAATATTTGTTCCAGGTCCTGTAAAAAGTTTCTCCAAATGTTTCTGTTTATAAAAATAGATGCTCTTAAACCCACATCAAAGAGGTTCTTAGCTCTTTGGCAAGGTACTGCTTTAAGAGTTTTTTTTTTTTGTTAACATTTTCTTTCCATTCATTTAACATTAAGCAACATTACGCAGCCAAACAATAATACAAGAAAAACTCAAATAAAAACAATGCAGGCAAATAAATACTTATTTTATACTAAGGCAACGCAGAACGTAAAAAAAGGCAACAGAGAATAAAAAAAAAACACCCCACTGTTACTTTTTAGACAGTGCTTCTAAAGACATGGCAACAGAATTAAAGATTTGCACGTCTACTCAACGAAAATCACAAGTTTCTTTTTGACGTTCTGAAGTTAGGCAATGAAGGGGAAACGAACAAAAAAAAACACTGAAAACCATCTCAAAACAAACAAAAAAACACCACATTGCTGGACGCTGAATATTGGATCGGTTTGTAACACTGATTTACAAATGTCATTTTGTCTCTTTTTTATCTTTTCTTTTATATACTAACGTAGAAAGGATACCACACCGTTTCCTGTTCCCAGGCCCAGCCCATGCCACGGGGATGGGGGGGCTTGGGGAGTTTTCTTAAGAAACGATAGCGAGACAAACTCTTAAGCCTTGTGCGATTTGTTAGTCTTGAAGGAGACCTGCAAGACCCGGTCGCCCAGGCGGTACCCATTCAGACTGGCGATCGCCATGGCCGCCTCGTCGTAGTTGGTCATAGTGACGAAGCCGAAGCCTTTGCATTTGTTGGTACTGAAGTCGCGGATCACCTTGACGTTGGTGACCGCACCGAACGGCCCGAACATCTGCCACAGGATGCTCTCGTCCGCATCCGGCGCCAGGTTGTAGACGAAGATGCACCAGCCCGTGCCCGCGTGCCCAGGGAGGTTGATGCCAGCCAGGCTGGACACGCCCTCGATAGCCATGGGTGAGAATCGACTGCAAGACAGGAACACATGGCAGGGACGGGGTGGTGTTGAGAACAGGGCACCATACAAAAATCACCAGCCAACAAACAGCACACAGAAAATATACACTATGGGTCCCATGGGTAGCTGACACTGCTCTCATCAGCACAGGGGGTGTGTTTCCCAAAACAGTCATTGGACAACCATCATACTCTCATTTTAAACTATCTCTACACGATGGTTGTACAACAACTCTTTTGGGGAAAAGGACTCCAGGCTGCTTATAGGCGTAGCACAGAAAGCAATGGGGCCTCAGTGTAGAGCACAGGAATGGTGGTCGTGATGAGGAATGGCTGCTGTGCATTACAATCCCATAACACATAGACCAGTGTGTGTGTGTGTGTGTACGCATTAGTGCAACCCATCCATCAGAGCTAGCCCTCACATGTAACATGCGACAGAGGCTGGTGCGTGCGTGCGTGCGTGCGTGTGTGCGTGTGTGTGTTTGTGTGCAGAGGCTGGTTTTTATAGTAATCTCTGCTCATGTCACCTGCTGCAAGGCCTAATTAACCGAACGGCAGCTCTAAACCAGATTGTAAGAACGGGAAATAAACAGCAGTTAGCTGGAAACAGACACAGCATTATGATCTCACCATTTACTGAAATGGAATATAAGTGGTGCTGTGGTAAACCTGCTGCAGAGGTTGTGATCCTGCACATCCTAATTTACTGAGTGGCAGCTCTATACAGAACTGGAGAACAATACTGAAAGTGAAACTCCCAATTCCCAGATGCCAAGCTCTACCTCCCAGAGTCAGTAGTACCACCCAAAGTAATCTGGGGATCAGGGCTGAAGGTAAGTAAACAGATTACAAACTTATATGTAAATGTTTATGCAAAGAGCTTTCAAGCTGGATCAGTGAAGTATTAACCTTTATGAATGTGTGTGTTTTTTTTGTTTTGTATCCATCAGCTTCGCTGACCAGAACACACAAGATGAAGTCCGTCACTAATTTCAGTCTCTGCCCTGCTCTTCCTCTCCCTTCCTCTCACACACACACACACACAGTCTCTCTCTCACACACACACACAGTCTCTCTCTCTCTCACACACACACACACAAAGTCTCTATCTCTCACACACACACAAAGTCTCTCACACACACCCTCACACAAAGTCTGTCTCACACACACTCTCTGACACACACACACACACACACACACCTCTGTCTCACACACACAAAAGTAGGAGTCCCAACAGCACTAAGGTCAAAGTGATCTACTCAGTCAGCACAATCATGCGGTAAAAACCAAATGAAGAGCTTTCCATTAAACCCTCATCTCCACACACACACACATCAAAAAGCTCTTCTATAATAGCCAGAATGAGCAGCCCTCTGAGGAGAGGAAATGACTAGAAAGCAGACTTTCTGTACGCTCAAGCCTTCCATGAAATAAAGGGAAGCAGGGAAAAAGGGAACGTCGTTTTTCAGTGTGAAAACCGTGGAGCAAAGCCAACGCAAAAGGAAACATTTGGGCCGTGTACCGTAACGGTTTAAAAAAACAAACAGCAACAACAACAAAAAACTGTCAACTGTGCCAACACAAGTCAAATGCAAAATGTTTTTTGAAAAAGACAGAAAGAAACTAATGGACAGGCAGAGGTGGCGAGGCACATTATCCAGGAGTGCATGAATTATTTCAGCAGCTTCACGTGAGATTAGATGCTCCAGTTGCCACCCCTGAGCACATGCGACCTGACAGGTGTGTGTGCGTGTGTGTGTGTGTGTAGAGGCTTCAGCAGGCCAAGAGCCCAGACAGTGCCTGTGTGCATGCATGTCTGAGTGTGTGTAGGGGGTATACACGTATGATCAAATGTGCACATACAAGGGTGTGTGTGTGTGTGTGTGTGTGTGTGTGTGTGTGTGTGTGTGTGTGTGTCTGTGTGTGTGTGTGTGTGTGTGTGCAGTCTGTACCAAAATGAGATTATCTTAACTGTGACATCCCATATAACAATTTAACTCATTATTTCAGATTTAGAATCAGCAGTCGACACACCTATGATGTGATCTTAGGAGCAGGCATCTGAAGGGGGTGGGGGGTGAGCTTGTGGGCGGGTATGTGACCGTGTGAGTGTGTGTGTGGACATCAGTCCTCCGTGAAGCGGAGGTGCTTGCTCGCCTCTAGCCCCTGCCATGGGAGGGGGAGAGAGTGTGTGTGTGTGTGTGTGTGTGTGTGTGTGTGTGTGTGTGTGTGTGTGTGTGTGTGTGTGTGTGTAGGGGGATGTGTGGTGGATGGTCAACCAAGGAAACAGCAGCACATTTCAGACTCACTTGACCAAAGCCTGCACACCCAGCTGAAATAAAAATAAAAACCTTCCAAATCCAGGGCAATCAGAGCGTGCAAGAGGAATATGCATGTTGGTGTATGTGGTGTTTAAGTGGATGTATCCTGTGTGTAGTGGTTGAGAGAGTGGTGTGCACATTGTGTGTGTGTGTGTGTGTGTGTGTGTGTGTTGTGAGACCGGCTGGAGGCATCGTGGGGTTAAATGCGAGTTGTCTCTGTGTGTTGCGTGAGTGGTGTGTACTGTGCGCGAGTGGTACGTCTAGTGTGCCAGGCTTGAGGGTATGGGGGTTGTGTGTGTTTTGTGAGTCCTCTGTGTGTGTGTGTGTGTGTGTGTGTGTGTGTGTGTGTGTGTGTATGTCAGGGGGAAGGGGGTTGTGGTTGAGTTGCACGAGTGTGTGTGTGTGTGTGTGTGTGCCTGAGGGGGTGGTGGATGTGCCAGGGGGCCTAATGTGGCCAGGGAGCAGGTGAGCAGAGCGCAGCAACCATGTGACCCGTCACTAGCCTTTGCACTGCCACACTGAATCACCCTCACTGCCTGCTTGAGCACAGGCTTAAACATCACACACACACACACACACACACACACACACACACGGCAGTCATAAACCTTCTACCCACCTAGACCTAGATACACTCTCACACAAGCTTGAGAGCGGTTGAAGGGGGAGGGAGGGAGAGAGAGAGAGAGAGAGAGAGAGAGAGAGAGAGAGAGAGAGAGAGAGAGAGAGAGAGAGAGAGAGAGAGAGAGAGAGAGAGAGAGAGAGAGAGAGAGAGAGAGTGAGAGAGAATGAAAGAGAAATCAAATATAATATTTGAGCTCTGAGGTCTGAGAGCAGAGCAGAGCAGGTAGTGGCTACACGTCTGTTCTAGAAGCGGAACTCTTAGCATCATTCTGATTCTGACTCAAGCTGAATGAGGTGGGATGGCTTTGTGAGGTTTGAAGTAAATAAACACACAGATAAATAAATAAAAAGTGCAAGCTCGAGGTACACACAACATTCACAGAAAAATCAAATTACCTTTTCACTCCATAGGCCATGTTTAGCAGATTGTCCAACCTAAAATGAGATTCAATGCATTAGCCTGATAACTTACTGAAACTTGAGTTAAACGGCTCAAATAGAAAAATACAGGAATGTCTACAAAGTCTAGCCTCCTTGGCCATTTCGGTACAGTTCTAAATCACCTTTGTCTTGTTGTCAAAAAGCATCACTAAGGTTAAACAACAAGGCAAAGAATAAGCAGAAAATGAATCATCGAGTTATATTTCAAACCACGGCTTGTCACCTACAAGCCTACCCAAGCAAACCAGCTCAAAAAAAAAAACCCACAAACTATTTTTAGCGTGCTTCATTTACAGGTGGAGCAAAACATGATGTGACGAGACACCAGCAGCACAAGCGGGGATGAAGGTGAAAAATGAAAGCAGGCGAGTCATCTTCGGCGCCATTTTAACCCCTCAGCTCCACCTGAGAAGCCGTGATCAACGCTGCTCACACAACACCAACTCGTTCTGGGCCAATTGTAATGTGATCTGATGGCGCTGGCGGCTGATGTTAACATGGTCTTCATCGGACAGCTTTAACTACTTAAGCTTGCTGTACTCTCATTGGCCTGCGCCCTTTCTTAAGGGGTTCCTGAGTGTGACAGGGCACACTGCTCATATCCTTTTAGTCTGCCAGTAACACCCGAAGCAGTTGGAGATGAAACACAATAACTATTGCATGCATTTGTACCTCACTTTCTAATTAAAAAAAGGACAATACGACAATATTTCAATTAATATCACTATAAATGAATCTGTTACATTGAATCACATTATATCTATACATTTATAAGATAGATATTGAATACTGGATATTAATTGAATGATTACAGTTATGTAATAGTAGTAATATAATAATGTTGAAAGTAATTAGTGTTGATAATAATAATAATAATATTTCATTTTATTTTTAACGCACTTTTCATTCCAAAGAATCTCAGAGTGCCTACATAATAGAAATTAACTATAATAATACAATAAAATTAAAAATAAATTTAAATTTGGGTTGGGCGTGGCCGTTTACCTGAAGCGCTGCGCTTGTTGTGCCAGGGGTCCTGGGTACCTTCGATTGGGCGACTGGTAGAGCTGGGAGAGCAGCGCCTGGCTGGTCTTCTGGCTGGGGTTGTTGGCAAACTTCACTGTGATTGGCTCCGAGGCTCCCGGAGGCTTCTGCCCATTCAGGCCCTTGATGGCCTCCTCCGCCTCCACCCGGCGGTCGAAGCGGATGAAGCCCACCCCCCTGGACACACCTGTGTGCACACACAAACACACACACACACGTTAAGTCAGGGACAGATATGAAGCCCACCCCCCTGGACACACCTGTGCAACAGGAGAGAAGATTGTGTGCACACACACACACACACACGTCAAGTCAGGGACAGATGGGGTCTTACTGGTTACTGGTGTGTGATATGTACACACACACACACACACACACACACACACACACACACACACACACCCCCGCAAACCAGCTGACAATGCTGGAAGAGGGTACACACACACCATCAAAGCTGGAGTACACTACATGAAACACAAGGTATGCGGTTTTCAATATCCCCGCCCCCTATCTACTGTGGGAAAGACAAAACAAAACCTAAGTGTGTTGGGGAGGGGGAGGCCTTTTGTGAATCTGACACAGGAAGTGCCA
>NC_137919.1:3191969-3229469 GCF_963457725.1 Sprattus sprattus
TACATTAGAGAACATTCACCTTATACACTTATACACCCGTTCCCTATCTCTTGCCCCTGTTCAAGGGGTGTATACAGAAGAGAAAAGCTAGGAGAATAGCTAGGAGAGGGACAAGACAACCACCCCCTTCACATAAACTGTAAGGCTGCATCGGAGTGAATTTTGCTGAGAAAGGAATCCCATGTATGACATCTTAACGGTATGTCGCAGGTAGGACTGACTAAACTCCGGGAGTAACCAAATCCGGACCACGGCTGCGGTCGGACAGTCTTTTTTTGCTTGTGAACGTTCCCAACAGAGTCAAACGACCCTGAGGTATCAAAGTGGCAACCTAAGAGCTGGTAGGATTCTCTGAATGCTTAGGAAAGGTGCTTCAATGCTTCCTTTCTTATCTCCTTCAGCACAGAGTACACCAGACCATCCTTTACGAAAGAAAAGGAGTCCCACAACAGCTCATAGCGGCGGCCAACATCTAAAACATTAACAACATTCACCATCGCATAATTAGGTAGGCACATGTGTAAGTGGTTTAATTCTCTTTTCTTCTGAAGTCTGTTTAAGAATTCGGTCACATCTTCCCTTCATGTCAAGAGATTTTCCATCAAGGTAAACAAAAAGTGGTTAGGAAAAGGACAGACGATGTCATTTTTTTCTCTCTATCTGACTGCAGACCAGATGGTATTGCGCAACGCCCATTGTGTTAGTGAGTGACTGAAAGTTGAGATAGCTATTCTTATTCATGGAAAGTACCTGGTGACTACTTCACCACGGTCTGGTCCACGTGCTGACCTGTGACCTGGTCCACGAGGATGCGGGAGGTGATGATGCGTCCGTACTGGGAGAAGAGCTGTGTGTGTGTGTGTGTGTGTGTGTGTGTGTGTGTGTGTGTCCACGTGCTCACCTGTGACCTGGTCGACGAGGATGCGGGAGGTGATGATGCGTCCGTACTGGGAGAAGAGCTGTGTGTGTGTGTGTGTGTGTGTGTGTGTGTGTGTCCACGTGCTCACCTGTGACCTGGTCGACGAGGATGCGGGAGGTGATGATGCGTCCGTACTGGGAGAAGAGCTGCTCCAGCTCCTTCTGGGTCATGGTCTTGGGCAGGCCGCTCACGTACAGGTTGGCATCACGGATTGAGGCCGAGCTGGGGCGCGCGTACGACACCTGCAGCACAGAGGGCAGTGTTAGGATTGCACACACACACACACACACACACACACACACACACACACACACACACGCAGACAGACAGACCAGAAGGCAGAGTAAGGATGGCAACACAGACATCCAAAGGTCACCACAAGGATGTACAGATGTTTAAGCTACCACTCCTCAGAGATTAATGGTAGGACTGGGAAGCACTGACACAGAGGACATAACATCAGGGTGTAGCGCGCACATTTACAGAGAAGTCAATGTCAGAAATCAACACACACACACACACACACACACACACACACACAGTCAATGTCAGAAATCAACAGAAAATAACCACAAACAAACATTACGTATCAGATATCAGGATATACACACACACTTAGCCACACACACACACACACACACACACACACACACACACACAACCCCTTACAGCTACACATAAATCTATGTAAAGATCAAAACACACACAGAAGGGTTCAAATCAGATTGCACACATGCGTGCAAACAAACACAGCTAGCTGGAATCCAATGTCAAGAGACAAACATACAGAGTTGTGATATAGCGGGTGATATCAAGACACACACACCCCCCCACACACCCCCCCACACACCTGCATTTGCACAGCTTGTGCAGACAGGCAGGAGGAGACTCAAACAGAACTGGGAGTGTGTACCTACACATGAATAGTGTCACTGGGGAGGCAAACAACACACGCATACTAAAGCAGGAGACTGCATTTAGGAATTTCAACATGTGCGTGCACACACACACACACACACACACACACACACACACACACACACACACACACACACACAGACAGACACAGACAGACACACACACACGCCCCCAGTTTGCATAGTATATACACAAAATAATGGCAGAACACAAACACACACACAAACACACACACACACACACACACACACACACGCACGCCCCCAGTTTGCATAGTATATACACAAAATAATGGCAGAACACAAACACACACACACAAACACACACACACACACACACACACACACACACACACTGCACAGGCCCCTCGTCTCATCACGGTTAATGAAAACGGACCAATTAAAATCTGCGAATTGGCCGATCATCTTTTCGCCCGTTTGCCCTCGGCGAAGAAAGGGAAGGCTAATTTGGCGCGTGCCGCGTTAGTGCTTACAATGAAACACTTCTGCCACAATTATGTAAATCGAAATATTCATGAGCAGCTTGCATCTCCCTGTCGACTTTCACAAGCCTAGCACAAAAAACATGCCTGCCAACACCAAGGGTGTGCATGTGTGTGCGTGCGTGCGTGTGTGTGTGTGTGTGTGTGTTTGAGGCAAGGGTGGAGGAGGACGGTTGCTTTTAAAAGCACCACAGCGAGGACTGGAAGAGATTCATTTATCACATCACAAATGCCAAGTGTTGAACAAAGGGAGAGGGCGGCCATATTGCTTTTAGCTGGAAATGGAGAGTGCGACAGGGGTGGAGAGAGTGGATGGGGCGGTGGGGGGGGGGGGTGGGGGGGGGATGTGTGTGTTTATGGGGGCTGGGCTGAAGTCCTTTAATGCAGAACCATAACTCAGTGGAGAGTAAATGACAGGGTGTTTGTATGCACCTGAAATGTCACTGGAGCACGGCGTCAAAGAGAAAGATAAGCGGCTCATTATACAGTCAAATGCAGAGTAAATACCAAGGAAGCACACACACACACACACACACACACACACACACACACACACACAAGTCCACGGGTGCAGTACCCTGCACCATTATATAGTCAGTGCAGGGCATAATTAAGCCTGCTGACAAGGGCTTCAGAGCCCAGTGTACAAACAGCACCACAGACTAGAGAGCAGTGACCCCTCAGACATGCATCAGTCCCCTCCATTCACACTAGAGAGCAGTGACCCCTCAGACATGCATGAATACCCTCCATTCACACCACAGACTAGAGAGCAGTGACCCCTCAGACATGCATCAATCCCCTCCATTCACACTAGAGAGCAGTGACCCCTCAGACATGCACCAATCCCCTCCATTCACACTACAGACTAGAGAGCAGTGACCCCTCAGACATGCATCAATCCCCTCCATTCACACTAGAGAGCAGTGACCCCTCAGACATGCATCAGTCCCCTCCATTCACACTAGAGAGCAGTGACCCCTCAGACATGCATCAGTCCCCTCCATTCACACCACAGACTAGAGAGCAGTGACCCCTCAAACATGCATCAATCCCCTCCATTCACACCACAGACTAGAGAGCAGTGACCCCTCAGACATGCATCAGTCCCCTCCATTCACACTAGAGAGCAGTGACCCCTCAGACATGTATCAATCCCCTCCATTCACACTAGAGAGCAGTGACCCCTCAGACATGCATCAGTCCCCTCCATTCACACTAGAGAGCAGTGACCCCTCAGACATGCATCAATCCCCTCCATTCACACCACAGACTAGAGAGCAGTGACCCCTCAGACATGCATCAGTCCCCTCCATTCACACCACAGACTAGAGAGCAGTGACCCCTCAGACATGCATCAGTCCCCTCCATTCACACCACAGACTAGAGAGCAGTGACCCCTCAGACATGCATCAGTCCCCTCCATTCACACTAGAGAGCAGTGACCCCTCAGACATACATCAATCCCCTCCATTCACATGGCCTATTGCAGTGACCCTCAAACCTAGTGCCCTGCATGTCGTCGTCCCCCACCCCCCATGTCTCCATACCCAACTGAACTCATCAGAGGCACTGCTGATTAGCTGAATACACAATGAAGTGAAGCAAAGTATTACTCCAATCTCACACACACACACACACAGGGGATTGACACTTTAATATATAACCTGGTGGGGTTGGGGGAAGGTAAGACCAGAGACATGCAGGGCGGAGTCCACCACCAGCTGAGACGAGTCAGAGCAGCAAGATCTCCCCTCCTCCTCCTCCTCCTCCTCCTCCTTCTCTCTCTCTCTCTCTCTCTCGTTTGCCGTCTTTAAATCCATCTCGCTTTCTTACGCTCTCTTTCTCAACTGAGGCGAGCCAGAGAGGCATGCTCTCTCTATCTCTCTCTCTATTTCCTGCTCTGTCTCTCTTGCTCTATCATTCTCTTTCCCACCCTCTTTCTCACAAGAGACATGCAGGGCGGGCGGGCGGCCGTGCAGGCGTGCGGGGGGAGTCGGTGGGGGTTGGTACTCCAGAACTAGGATGCGGTCCCCTGTTCCAGATCAGGTTTTTAAATCTTTGCATGAACCCACAGCTTTTCTTTACTTGTAACAGTTAAGTCACATGGTGCCCGCCATCTTGTATCCAGACGAGCTGATCTGAGGCCTAATGAAACATGTCCAGGATCCTGACGGAGAACTCCTGCTCTATAGCAGTTAAGTCACATGGTGCCCGCCATCTTGTATCCAGACGAGCTGATCTGAGGCCTAATGAAACATGTCCAGGATCCTGACGGAGAACTCCTGCTCTATAGCAGTTAAGTCACATGGTGCCCGCCATCTTGTATCCAGACGAGCTGATCTGAGGCCTAATGAAACATGTCCAGGATCCTGACGGAGAACTCCTGCTCTATAGCAGTTAAGTCACATGGTGCCCGCCATCTTGTATCCAGACGAGCTGATCTGAGGCCTAATGAAACATGTCCAGGATCCTGACGGAGAACTCCTGCTCTATAGCAGTTAAGTCACATAGTGCCCGCCATCTTGTATCCAGACGAGCTGATCTGAGGCCTAATGAAACATGTCCAGGATCCTGACGGAGAACTCCTGCTCTACAGCAGTACGTATCATGCAGAAACTGGGAAATCGAAGCAAGGCCTTATAAAATGTTATTCATATAATCAAGCTGTAGCTTCTGCTGCCACGGGTCTCAAACCTGCTGCTCTGCATGCTAATATAAGGCCTGACGTCACATGTGCAGGATCCTAACTGAGAACCCCGGCTCTATAGCAGGAAGCATCATACAGAAATGCAAACCGCGAACATGGAAGCACGGTGCATTCTGCCATCCTATAAATGTTATTCATATAAATCAAGCCCTGGCTTCAGCTCAGGGTTTCTGCTGCCCCGTTCTCCATGGCGTATCAGCAGTGCGCAATCAGCAGTTACTTCAGTGTCTACAGGCATATGGTTGGATGGGACCCTGTGTGTGTGCACTGAAGTAGAAAACCACATGAAGGGCATTCAAGACGGTCCTGGAAACAGGCATGGTGATTAGACATAGGACGGAAGGCAGGCACTGAACAAACTAGCAATCGAACGAGAGTGATTTGAGTAACTATAATCCTATGAGTGACGACACACACACACACACACACACACACACACACACACACAGCTGAGTGGAGAGAAGAGTGACGACACACACACACACACACACACACACACACACACACACAGCTGAGTGGAGAGAAGAGCGATACGAGGACTAGCAGATGATGTAAAACGGGCGGGTGGGTGTTTTTTGGAGTTCCGTAATTGGCAGCTGTCTTCCGTGGGTTTTTGTTTGAGGGAGCGAGCGAGCGAGCGAGGGAGGGAAGGAGGGAGGAAGCGTGCATGCGCTGGGAGAGTACAGCGTACCCCACTAATCCTCTCTTCAATGGTCATGCTGGCTAACGGACTCCACAGGGTTCCTCGCCCAACCCCCATCATCTCTTCCTTAAGACGGCACAATAGCCGAAGCCTAGATTTACTACTGCTTTTTTTTTTTTAATGATGAGGTGAAACAGAGTTTACAAATCAAACAAGTCGTGGCCAAATGTGTTTCCCAAACGGAAGACATAATGCAGTGCGGTGAGTAAAAGTGTGTAACTAATCTGAAGCACAATTTCAAAGATCGTGCTTTACTCGGTAAATCAGCACTTAAGTGTCAATCTGGAATTCCCTTACACATTTAGAGGTAAGACATTGGTTTAAGGAGATGCGATGGCTACGACCGTAACGTTGTTGATCAATGTTTCTTCCTGTCAGCCACCGAACATTTCTGTTGGCCTGTTGTCGAGAGGGTTCTTTCATTAGTCATGCGGTTTCCCGTTTGTCAATGTGGTGTCAAATTAATGCTGCCGGGAACTCGTAGATGAACAGCAACAGAATTACACTTTACCACTTTAACACTGGCCAAGCAATGTCAGTGTATTTAAATCACTAGTGGTAAATAAGTCAAAGGACAAAGATTACAATTCACACACTCATCAGTGGGTTTATTTTACCTATCTTGACAGACATTGTCTAGGCCTGCTGTTTGTCGGCTGCTGTAAAGCAGTACATTTCTGTCATCTCGTGGTATTCCTGTCTATTGATTGGTTTGTTCTCCATGTCATCACAGTGATGCCTTTAATTCTGTTCCATGTGACTGCACCGTATTCATTGTACTTAGACAAGAAACATTGTCACCAATCAACCTCTTGCTGGTTGTAGATACTAAAACCAGTATGGTGTAGCCTAGGGCTAGGCAATATGGCCCATATTACCTTAGTTTCTGGTTTTGTAATATAATAAACAATTTTTAAATAATGTTTTGTCTTCATGTCGACAGAAGAAAAACACCTTTAAAATCATGAATCGTCCATCACATCGTCCATTTCATCTTCGGCTATATTTAACTATCCCATCTTTTCTGGTCTAATATTTGCTTATTTTCTGTCCTTCCTTCCTTGAGGGCCTTTCACAATCACTCTTCTATCTCTCTTTTATAACCTCCAGCTGTAAAATCGTATCGTAAAATTTTTCCTGGCAACACTCTACACAGGCTCACGTGTGTCATAGAGGACAATCCAATGTGTTTTAGCAATATAGGCCCAATGTGGAAGACTAGGAGAATGAGGCCCCTCCGAAAACATATCAGTGTAGTTTGGGTGGAGCAGAAAGTAGACTAGTTGGCGTGTGAGTGTGTTCTGCATTCTGTGCAGTGGAGCATGCATTTATTGAGCGCAGGTTGGTCGCATGTTTAAATGCATGTGTGAGCGTTATCAGGACTCTGCAGATCTTGCGTGTAATCACAGCCTAGCGGGCCGCTACATGCCCCCCCTGCGACGGCTCGCTCCGCAGCAACCACGCCCGATGGCTCCCATCAATAAAACGCCCCCACGCTAATTAAACCGCCAAATAGGATCGTTTTGCAGCGTTGCGATCGATGGACGGCCCTAGCCCCAGTCTCATTCCTTATGCCATCCTCCCAGTTCGCCCCCCTTCACTGAAAGAGCCTGAAGGGTAGGCTGTCAAGGAGGAACCGCAACCCCATCCATCGTCCCTCCTCCTCCCTTGGTCTCCCCTCGCTTTGCGCCTTCACGCTTCATATCACGATAATTCTTGCAAATATATTCCGTCACCTCATGGGAGGGGGTTATTTGCACTTCTGAAAGTGCAGCTAGAGTATTTTTGGTATGCGTGTTATTTTATTATTTTTGTATGGGGGGTGGGGGTCTCATGTTTTAGATCTCATTCGGGGTGATGGCGTGGGCTGAAGGGAAAAAAAAAACATCGCTCTGTTCCTCTAAATCCCCTCAGAGATACTAGTCAGCACACGCGCGCACACACACACACACACACACACACACACACACACACACACACACACACACACACACACACACACACACAAAATCATGCAAACAGCATGCGTGCATGCACATGTGTGCTCACACAGACAAACAAATAAAATGTAGCACTCCAAAACCTTCATTCGTACAAGGTAGTCATTCCTTCAGTAGCAACCACACACACACACACACACACACACACACACACACACAGAGGAAGGGCACTGCCTAATGTGTTGATGTACAGCTATAGCCTTTCTGTTTCCTGCCAAAGTGCAAGCAGAGATGAGCAGGGAGAGGAGAGGGGTATATGTGGAAAATTACACCGCACCATTCAAGCTCTCCTACATCTCTCTCCCCCTCATGAAACACACATTCACCCCGAACCTACTCGAGATGGAGGTCGAGAGCAGTGTGTGTGTGTGTGTGTGTGTGTGTATAGATCTCTTGCCTTGCTGACTTGCTGAAATGGAAAATCTCCGGTACTTTGACACCACGCCCTATCTGCAAGGCGAGCGGTCGCAACAGCAGAAGGGATACTTTAAAGAGGAGATCAGATAAGCTCTATGCTCACCTTAATGGTCTTGGTCTGGAGTCTCAGTCCGTTTAAAGTGTTGATGGCTTTCTCGGCGTCTTTTGGCTCAGCGTAGTTCACAAATCCATAACCCAGACTCTGTCCTAAGAAAAAAAACAAAAAACACAAAGTGTTTTGAATTACAGATGAAAACCCTGCTGCACAGCCTTCTATATATACAGGGGAACGTTCATATCAAGTACAGGGTGAAATAGCAGGGAAGAAAAAAATTGTGCACCGACTTTGTAAAACACTAACACCACTAGTAGTTTTGTGAAGGTTGCAGCTAGGTTGTTAGTTAGTTACTAATGTGTTAAGTGTTGGGATTATGAAAGGAAAGGGTATGAGCACCATTACACGAGTAAAGATACAAGGGCTACATTTCCTAACTGAAAAAACAGCTGAACCATTTTCAAGAGGATCAATCCACAAAACCTTGGACCTGACCTACACAGGAATGGCAGCTTTGTTGCTCTTGACACTCAATGTTAAGGTATTTGAAAAATTCAATGTATTCACCAAAGGACGTCTGCACTACAACACTGAAGGCGGAAGCAGGCCCAGACTCTCCGAAGTAGCCTGCTCTCTGGCACCACGCCACACACACACACACACACACACACAGACAGAGAGAGAGACACACAGACACACACACACACACACACACACACACACACACACACACACACACACACACACACGCCTGGTCTCTGGTAGGCCACAAAGCAAAGTGAAACAAAACCAGAACAGCTCCTGACGAGTGAGAAACAACCGTGACTCATCACTTCTGATAATAAATGTCTGCTTTACTCTCCATCTCCCTCACACACACCCTCTCTGTGTCTCATCATCTCCCTCTCTATCCATCACATCTGTCCAAAATCTACAAAAGACGACGCCCACGCCTCCCGAGCACCACTGTCAATTCAATTTCCCGCCGCCCACCAGCGAGACTTCTCCTCGTATCCACCTCCGGTCAAGTTCATGCGCCCCTGCAGTATTCATACATTTAAAAACTGATAATCACTTCAGACAGTACACTCCATCCGCCTGGGAGCCCAGTTTTATGTAATTACATTTCTGCCTTCCCAGCGCCACAGCAGTAGGCCGCAGCGGAGAGCGTGGAGCGGAGACGAATCGCCTGTGTACTAGCAGCTAGCGGAGACAAAGCGCTGGAGCACTAGCAGCTAGCGGAGACAAAGCGCTGGAGCACTAGCAGCTAGCGGAGACAAAGCGCTGGAGCACTAGCAGCTAGCGGAGACAAAGCGCTGGAGCACTAGCAGCGAGCATCTGGGGACCCGGGGTAGCGTGTGCTAATATTTTAACTTAACGGTTGAGAGAGGCGCACATCTTTGAGTAGGTTACTTAAGTGGGATAAATAATCAACCCTCCTCCCTCCCCACCCTCCCTCCCTGCCTCCAAGTCAACCAAAGGCATGACGCCAACGTTTGGGGATTTTGATGAACAAGGCAGTTTTTAGCTCCCAACCCTCCATCCCGGCCCCCCCCAAACCCACCCCTTGCAATCTTCATCTCCCCATGAACATCATCTCCCTGTCTTTCCTCTGGTTCAAACTGGGTTGATGTTGATGACTCATTGCGTACACACTCGGGCTCCTCAGCTGGTACGAGCAGCAGTTCGTAAACTCTCGTTCACCTTGCGTCCTAGCGTTTCACTATCGCCAGGAGAAACGAGCGCTGCCTTTGAAGGCGGCAAGCTGGCAGTGAGATGACGCTCTCTCCGCTTAAGCCTCGAGGCCAAATGGAGAAGTAGATTGGAGGCAAGGAAATAAAAAAAAGAAAAAAAAAAGAAAAAAACTGATGTTAAGAAAACCAACCAGCGAAGCACCAATTACAACAGTCCTATGGATACAACAACTCAACTCTTTGTTCCTCATGGGCTCTGCAAGCAAGCCCGGAGCAGGGTAATTGCTTCCCGGGTCATCAAAAGTGGACGAGGCGGATCAACCTGGAAGGTACCCCATTTTTTTTGTTATAAGCTTATTTTTTTTTGGAGGGATTGGAGTTGAGCTAATGCAGTTACTTTAGGGAAGGGCAAGAGAGCATAGGGATAAGAACTCAAGATCCGATGTTTTTGTTCTGAATGACTCCCATTGTTCACCTGCTGAGTATTAGCCAGCGATCAAAACACACATCCCACAGCCCTGGGGTTATCAGGAAATACGAGCAAAGGCACACAGGCAGGCACACACACACACACACACACACACACACACACCCCTCGCCTGCAAGACCAACTCGTACACAAAATACACAGCAGATGCAATGCATTGTGGGCCTGCTAAAAAGACTATACTGAGCAAATCTTTAACGTCAAAAAAATTCACCCACACTACACATACATGAAATTTTAAAGCAGACACACACACACACAAGACCCGCTGAACCGTTCACCAAAAGATTGCACTGGGTCTGAGTCGTCTCTGTGGGTTTCCAAGAAGCCAGTCAGGCAAGAGGTTCATTTTAGCTCGGTTACACACAGCCTACAACTAGCACGCGATTCAATTAGCCAAAGAGAAAACACGCAGTCACTCATCCATTAGCGTGTAATGCAAGCATCCATTTCCTGTGGCCCATCACACACACACACACACACAACTGTCTAGGAATTAGCAAAAACACACACACAGAAGCATACAGCACTTTAATGAGCTACACAAAAGCACATCATGTCCATTATCGTCTCCCAAGCTGCCCCCCTGAAGAGGCAGAGCCACTACACCCCCTATGGAGTCAAGCCAGGCCAGCAACAATCCCTTAAGAAAGATTCTAAAACTGATTGTTCAAACCCTTGATTGTGATTGGCTAAAAGCTGTTGTAAAATCCAGCATTACCTTACAATTACCTTACAACCTCATAACATTCTATGATAACATTCCATATTACTGCGCAGCGAATGGCAAGGCATTCATATAGCGCATTTCATAGTGTTCCATCTGGCCGTTGCGTTGCTTCAGAGGCACTACACCCGCCCTGGACTCACTGACCCCCTGAAGAGGCACTACACCCGCTCTGGACTCACTGATCCCCTGAAGAGGCAGAGGCACTACACCCGCTCTGGACTCACTGATCCCCTGAAGAGGCAGAGGCACTACACCCGCCCTGGACTCACTGATCCCCTGAAGAGGCAGAGGCACTACACCCGCTCTGGACTCACTGACCCCCTGAAGAGGCACTACACCCGCTCTGGACTCACTGACCCCCTGAAGAGGCTGAGGCACTACGTCCCCAAAAGCTCTGTGTGTTTAGACAGTTTGTCGTGTTTGTCGTGTCATTGAAAACTTTTGGCATGCGAGTTCCCTATGTCACGGTGAGCTATGTGGTATTTATAAGACAAAAATGGAAAACATAATTCTCTTTCCACCTGTTTGAGATGTCACAGCGTGTTCGTTCGCCTTGCTCCTTTTACTTCTTTATAAAAAAAAAAAACACCCACTCCTTCCTTGAGTAAACTGAAGGCCACTTCATCACCTACCTACACGAGTCTTGAGTCTCTGCAGCTTGCAGTATAAGTAGGACTAGTCTTTAAATCTGAATCATAGTTAAAAAGAAAACAAAAAAAAACTCTTCTTAGGTCCTTGAAAACAAACTCCCACCATCTCACAGTAGTCTTTGTGACATGCAAGGCCTGCAACAGATATCTGAAACAGGGTGTCAAATAGATAGCAGGACAAGAATTTCTTAAAAAAAAAAAAAAAAATAGGTGTTTGGAAAACATAAATAAATAAATACTTTAAAAGTCTGGCAGACTCTGCTTCCCCATGTTTTGAAATGCGTCAGAGCAGTTTGATGTGGCAGAGCACCAAGCTGCGTGGCACTACCCCTCATGATAGACAGGTAGCTGCTGGAGTAGACGACAGGGAGGCACTCTCCTGAATCCCATGCACAGGTGATATTGCACAAATACACTCCATGTTGAGGCACCGACACATCAGGGGGGTTGCAATGAAAGCTCTGGATGGGGATAAGACGTTTTTGGTCCACCCTTCATCCTTCCTTGAGTCTATTTTAAATTCTCACCAGATTGGTAGGAACCACCTAGTCCACTTGGAGGGGGGGGGGGTAAATTCGTTTTCAAGCAAAAAGTGACCCATCTTCTAGGCTAAGTGACGTTACTTTTTAGGTTTGAAAACTGTCCCACTTAGGAACCAATTCCACAGGAGCTATAGAAGTGTTGTTTGCATGCCTTAAGGATCCTACCATCTGCTCAGATTAAGAGAAAATAGGCGGTGGATTTCTACAAAGTCAGGTAAACCGATCACAAAACTGAGACTGGCAATTTAACTTATGTATGTCAACCCAAGGAACAAAATGCACTTTTATGTTGGAACTACTATCTTTTTTAAGCAGCCCATACAGCACAGGATAAATGCCCTGTTTTGAGAAGTGGGTATACCCTATACTGACTGAAAAATAAGTGGGTATACTCCGTATAACTGCGTATACCCTGGACTACACCACTGTTTCCGCACACTTAATCTTTTAAGTGTCACTTACTGGCCGACATTTCCCATTTTATATTCCATCGCTTCCTAGTTTCCACATGGTCTGTGTTACATCTTGCCCTGTCCAGTCATAACTGAAAAATGTACATCTCACTCTTTAAGGGTATGAAAAGGGACGAGTTCATTAAGAGGATCCCCCAGGGTATTTTTTAAGTTTAAGAAACACATCTGTGGCTCAACAACTACACACATCATCTTGCATCACACAACAGATTTGTAGGACTACATTGCCATGAACATCGTCGGCCTACATTTCCCACAATGACTCAAACAAACGGACATGGGGAACCAAAGGCAGATTTAGTCACTCGTGACGAGGCCTTGCACAGCTTTTGGGTGGGATGTTTTGAGCAATGCATTAGACAGAGAGTGTTTGTAAGGCACTGGGAGAAAGAACAGGGGAAACTGACGGGGAAAAAACATAGAATTAGGAACAGCAGAATGGACATTGCTGACAGCTATACTATTTTTGAAGTCAAACGTGGAATGGGAAGTAAATGAATCCATGGATGTGCTGACCCATGTTCTTTGACATTCAAACGATATATTACACACATGAGCTTCTAATTCCACAGTGACACAACCATGTGTCCAGTAGAATGTAGGATCCAGCTGTCATATTTCATATGGAAATGCGTTTAGTCAACTACAAAATATTTTCTCCTTTTAATATATTTTTTTAATAACAGTACATCATGTTGATATTGTTATGGGCCAACAGAACTCTTTAGTGTGAATGATTTTCCTAATTGGTCCCTTCCTCCACTGCCACTGACTCATAAACCGCTGAGTAGATCTAAAGCTAAAAGATAACGATCGCACGGAAGATAGTGCCCACAATAAGATGTTTGTTATATACAATTCAGCAAAAGGGATAAGTCAGTCATAATGGACCGTCAAGTCAACGCGGAGCATTAAACCCCATGTAACACTACCCTACACAAACAATATGAGCCACTGCTGACATTCGAGTTTCTAGCTTCCAGCTATGCTGTCCTCAGCGCAACCAACTCCTTAACAATTTAGCTTGTGGCTTGGTGGGGGTGGTGTGGGGTGAGGAGGTGGGGGGGGGGGTGGGGGGGGGGGGGGGGGGGGCGTAATGTTAGAACAGGCAGCTTTAAGGATACAAATGAAACCAGTGATATTTAACAATTAAATGAGTCTTAATGGTGTAAGCCAATGTGCTTTGTTGCTGTGGGGTAGTTTCATAATAGCCTTCATTTAGAATTGAGGGGAGAGGGGGGGGGGGGGTGGGGGGGGGAGGCATATAATTAGAGCATTTTGCTGTTCTGAAGTCTAACCCTCACGCTTCACTGGCTACGATCTTGAGATGAGTCCTGTGTTTTAATTGGGGCTAAAAAGCAAAAAACTGACTCTGATAATGCATGACACTGGAGATCAAAGCCAGCCAGCCAGCCAGTAGGCCTGGACCGTGGGGGCGGCAGGAAAATACATAAAAAATATATAAATAAGCCCGAAATATGACCACATTGACTGCTTGCTGGGACCTTGAGTAATCAGAACAAACTGGGGGCCTGTGGAGGGCGATTAAATTGAGGTTTAACATCTCAGCGGGTGGAAGGGACCACTAGGGAATGGCCACTGCTCCTCCAGTGTGAAGAGAATTCAGCAGCACAACTACGCGCTTGACGCCGAGAGGGGACGGAATCTGTTCGGAAAAAGAGAGTACCTGGAATGGTCGGGGATAAAACGGTTCAGACCAATCAAGTTTAAACAGAACTACAACCACATCGTTTGTGTGGTTCCCGCTGAGAACAAGGGACATCACTACAGCCACTAACAGACCTTTAAATCTTTGCGGAACCCTTAACCTAAATATTCGTCGCCACCCAAGATGCAATGCTACGCTCTTTATCTAAGGGATCAGAGCATGCACTCGTCTAGTTATATGTAACATTCAAGGCTTACTACACATGCTGTAAGTTTTTGATTTCGCTTCCCACTTAATGAAAGGGGAGCAGTCACACATATGTCCAAAAACTTAATTAAAAAAATATCTGAACAAAGTCTGAATAGGTGCACACATAACCAGGCTCCATTTTCCTGTCTCTACACTAGCCGAGCACCAACTACTCAGAAGCCTTCTTTACCATCATTGGTGCCATTTCAGAGGGGCGATTTTTCATACCTGTTATTTTGTCTCGTACAAGTTTGCAGGACTCGATTTCCCCAATGCTGCCAAATAAGCTCTTGAGCTCCTCCTGGGTCATGTTCTGCGGCAGGTAGTTGACGATCAGGTTCGTTTTACTATCCTCTATGCTTCCCGAATCCACCGGGGAGGAGCAGTTGTTCGAGATGGTGGCGGGACCGTTGGACGTGTTGTTACAAGTCGGCCCGTTGGACAGCTGTGCTTCCATCGCGGCAATCACCTGCCCGGAGAAACGGAAAAGACTAGAGTCAGTACGGCCGACATGTGTATCGCCTAGCAACCAGCAGACAGTTGGCCGAGGACGTCCAGCATTGCTCCTTGTTCAATGCCATCCTGCAGTCTTCAGCTGTAGCCGTGTGTCTGCACCCCTGGTGTCAGAGACACTGTTAAAGGCCTAATTAGTAGGGCCCTATGATTTCTGCAACGCAGAAAACACTAACGGAATCGCGGAATTCAGTAAGGAAAACTGAAGCTAAACGCAGAATTGTACAGAATTTGACATTTCGAGTGAAATGATGGGAGAGAAACACATTCAATAGCGCTATTGGCAACATTTTTTGCCCATGTGAGCGACACATCAAGATGTCAAAGACAGCTAGCCAAAGTTAGTGAATCAACGCCTCAAACATATAAGGCTATATCCACTTCTTGTATCAGGTGGTTTTAAGATACAGAGTTTGACACATTGGTGGCAAACCAACACATCTCATGTTCTGTGAACTTAACTGTAAATAGGCTTGTTTTAGACCGACACAGGAGACTAAACCTGTCCACTAGGGCAGCTTCTGAATATTCTTTCAATTCACATGTACACGTAAAACGGAACACAGAATCTGGTAAAACATAAAAAGGGATTTCTTAGGGCCTTTAAATTAGCTGGATTGTTGCGTTTGATTTAGGGTTGCGACTAAGCGCTGCAGGAGTAATATCAGTATGTAATACTGATATTTGTGCTACTGTACTTAAATACCATTAAGATATGCCAAATAAAACTAAAAAGACCAATCACATAGGCTATTCCTTAAAAGTAAGCTTTGTAGTATTGTCAATGGGTCACAAAAACGCAAAGAACCAAAACCACCCATCTTGAAGTTTCAATCAACAGAAAGATTGTCAACTGCCGACAATTAGTCTTTAGACTATGTCCACTTTCTCTAGATTATTTGGGGCTTCGGAGGCACTTGGCCTAAATCAATTTGGATACCAAACTGATTTAGGATAAACTCTTCGAAAAAAACATTTAACATGCCACTTCAAATTAGACGAGGCCAAGACAAACAAGAAAATCAACAGTTATGACCTCAATGAGAACATCACAAGTAGACAATTCAGGTTAACCACATCAACAACTTCACAAAAATACATGACTACGAGTTTTAACGTTATCTTCTTCAGTATGCTACCACGTTGGGAGCTTACAGATGTTGAATTGAAACAAATACATTCAAACACATTATTTAATTTGCTCACAAGTAACTAATTACTGAAAACATACATGGGTACAATTTTATGTCAACTTAATGATATTCATAATTAACATGTGTCATCAAGGCAGGTGATTACCAACATCCAGTAACTATTTTTTTCAATAAAATGAATGAAATTAAACCCATTTTCTTTTACAGATAAAGCGCAGCAAGTAGCATTTGAATGGGTCATTTATAAATGAATTTGATATTCATAGCAGAATATGAATTGAATGTACCATAACCACTTCACATTAAGCAATCATTCAGAGAAGGGGAAAGAGACATGGTTATTCAGTTCTGAGTATGCGTTATCAACAATAATTTAACAGCGCAATTTGTTATGCTATACGACAAGGCAAACTATTAAAGTCATACAGTTCACTTATGTTAATCTGACAGGTCTAACATGCTTTCCTCAAACATACAATGCATTCAGAAGCCATTGCTAAGCCATACCAATGCCACTACCTTAGGCACCGAACACCCAAGTCATCCCAGATTTGAATCTGAACACAAAAGTGCTTCCAGGCCGTGGGACACTGCCCTTCAGTTCTGCGAGCATAGCGCACAAAGTGGAGCGCAGGTCCTTGACGCCCACAGTGTCGGCTGGTTTTATCTTTTGTGGTTTTCATTCTCAAAAAAAAAAAAAAAAACCTGACAATAAAAAAAAAAAAAAATTTACTTGCAGCAAACCAAGGTACTAACAAAAAAAAATCAAGGTACTAAGAAAAAAAAAATAAAAATCAGCCAAAAAAAACAAAACTCTTGTTCATTCGTTTATGTGTTTAAGTGAGTTAAGTCAGTTAAGCCACGACGTCCAAAAGACCAAATTCTCTTTTTTTTTACCTTTCGACCACAACCAGCAGAAACTGTGGCCCTCAAAGCCAGCAGCAAACCTCCTTAGATGGAGGGATTGGTATGGCCTGAGTCCTGACTCATTACTCATGTATGTGAAAACATTTAAGATAAAAATGAGAAGTCCCACACACCCCAGTCCAAGGCTCTGCCGCCCAGGAACCACTTCTAAGTAGAGAGGTCACATCGCACAGTCTGACTGCCATGTTAGTTTGGAGTTGACGTCTGCAATGTGGACACACACAAAAAAGTACTGGATGTTAGATTGACAGGGGACAGAAAAGCAACAGTCAGAGGTCATCACATATCATTTTTGATTTGCTTCAGTTTTATTTTTTTGAGTTTTTAATCCTTTTCTCTTTGCCTTGTTTGGTCCATAGGGACATCCATGCATATTGGTCTGAACTTCCAAAGGGAGGTGCACAATACTGCTTTTCCCACTGGTCTTTAGGTAACTGAGAACAAATCGTTATGAGGCTTCAAAACATCTAAACAATTTGCAGTCGAGACATTAGAAACATCCCATACATAACCGAATGGGACACTTAGAAATCACTAAGAACACTGATCATTAGTAAAGATGAAAGATGTGGCGTATGCTCCAATATACTGGAAACAGGCAAAAAGGAAGAAAGCATTGTTAATGTGCAATGCCGTACTTGAACAACATTATGAGCAAACACCATTGCAGCGCCACAAGCAGATAACACCACAGACCCCTGCAGCTATTCTCAGACAGAGGCTTGAGCTGAATAATCATTTAAACGAAATACTATTACAGCCTATTACAGCCTCTACACAACACAACAGCAGATGCTGAAAGGCAGGTAGAGAGCAAATAAGACTGCAAGCAAACCTACCAACACAAACCTTCCTCAGTTCAAAGCCACAAACCTGTTGGTATTGTTTGGGGCAGAGCATGATGGTTAGCTTGGCATCAGGGAACACAATTAACTTAAAAGTGGCTGGTTGAGGAAAAACAGTTACCGGCCATGCATATTATTCTACCCTCCGTACTAAATTAAAAAACGCTCTTCACATCAATTTGTATGCAGGGCAAAGACACTCAGTGCAAAACTCCCCAGCTCACCGAATATTTTAAAGCAGGCCTAAGCGCTCTAGCTTAACATGGCTTTAACAACAACTCTTTAGCCTCTCAATGAAGGTGTGGATCAAACAGAACATTTCCTTGGCATGTCACATCATAGACAGCAACATGGCTACCATAGACAGCAACATGGCTACCATAGACAGTAGGGATGGGAAGATTCACCAGTTCGCCACGATGCACCGGCATAAAAGTTCACGATACGATGGCCCGGATCAAAAAAGTGTGGACCGGATACAATGTGAGATGAATCGCGATGCATCGGTTCTAACATTTTTGTATCGGTATAATCTCAATACAAGACCAATCATTTTATATTTAGATAGATTCCACCTCTCTTACTGTTTCTTAAACGCGCTCTCATCTCCACTGCTGTTAATGGCCGCTTCTCGTGAAGTCTATAACTTTTCTAAAATCACTATCTGTCTGCAATACCGCTCTTGGCCTCGACACAACTTCGGGGCTCTCACAGGAATAGACAGTGGGATAAGCGACTATTACTAACGGTGTTTTTCGCATGGAAGTCTCTAGAAATCTAGCACTTTATTGAACGAAATTAAAAAGAGTGAACGTGCAGTTCTCAGACACCAGAATGAACACGCTCACAGTATCGTTAATCAGACAGTAATACCCTACGTTCAGTTCACTTTCACCAAAATTATGAACGAGTTCATGAACTTTCATTCAATGAACGCGTTCAGACACAACACTGGCGCTTGAACCACGTTTCAAAGACCTGGCTTTCTTTGAAGACCACGGCACCAAGGACATGGTATTTTTAAAGATAATAGCAGAGGTGATGATGGAGGAAGAGGTAAGAATATACTCCATATACCGTAGCTAAACTCTCTATTTGTTACTTGAATTTACCTGTGCCTTCCTTAAATTGGAAAAGGAAATCTAGCAGCTAGTCTCCATTATACTTTTTTCTTCATCCTGATCATGTGGATCAACTCAAAACCTAAAGAAAAACCTTAAAATAGGGCAAATAAGTTAAATTGATTGCGTGAGGCATTTGATCCACATGTTTAGGATGAAGCAAACTGTGTTGTGACTGCTTGGTAGGCCTACAGTTAAAAATAAAAAAATAAGACATTTAGAGAACACTTACACACGTTACATATACATGTTATATTTTGTCAGATACCTTTTTAATGATTTGTTGTATGACAAATAAATGAATCATTATGAATAATATAAAATTGCATTATTTTGTATCGCACCTTGTTGAATCGCATCGTGTCGAATCGCATCGTGTCGAATCGTACTGCATCGCAATAGGGGTGAATCGTATCGTATCGCATTAGTAGCTGCTTTTATGTATCTTTAATGTATCGGATCGTTGGCAGTGCATCGAGATGTGTATCGCATCTTCCTCAGTGATGATGCACATCCCTAATAGACAGCAACATGGCTACCATAGACAGCAACATGGCTACCGCTCCATCAGTGCTCCACATGAGGGGTGGCTAATGTTGGTTAGGATAATGTTTCTGATTCCCAAAATATGATTGCATAGAACATTATCAATGTCCATATTTACTTGTTGCAAGGAAATCGACGAGGGAGGCACTGGGACTTGTGTCTCGTAGAAATTACTGTCAAAACTGTTGTCAAGCATAGTTACGGGACGCATTTACTTGGGGTCTTACTAGCGCACGTCTTTATGCATCATTAGCAGACTACCTTCATGTGCAGTTTTCACCCAGACAGAAGCACCTCTGACCAAGCTTCAAACACCACCCTACTGTTCTAGTGCCTCTTGAAGGCCTCAACTTTCAAAATGGATGAGCCGAAGACGGAGTTTCACCTCCTCTTGTTCCTTTCCTCTCGCTCTACAAACACTGCGGTGCGTTGTACCATCGCTGAACACTTAAGCTATTCCCGCGGCTCACCAGAATCGGTTATGAGCCACTGCACACTGAACTCGCTCACCCCTGCAGTAGTCGCTGTAGCCAGGTTAGCTAGGGACATGCTGGATGCCTCAGGTTTGATAACATCCGTGGTAGTTATAGAAGTTCAGATTTTTGAGGAAGGAGACACTCAACATTATGCTAGATGTTACAAATCCTACGTTCAGTAGCCAAATTATATAGCTAGTGTTATGCACTGTGTGCGTCTCCCTCCCACCCCCCCCCCCCCCCCCCCCCCCCCGTTGCATAGATATGACAAGCTGATTTTGACATGATCAGATTGAAGCCAAGTATTTACAGCATCCATTTTACACTACAGAACTGCAGTAACCACCATCCTTCAACTGTCAACACATAAACCTACACACCGGTGTCCACTCACTTGGCGGGTGCTAATTGTGTTCCCAGCCTGGAATCATGTGCTACATATGCAACCACTTCATTTCAGGAGGAAAGGGTTTAAACTAGACCAGTGACTTCATCTGCACAGGACAGCTGGTCTCCGTATATCTATCCAGTTATCTTTCAAAACACCTCATTCCCAGACATCTGACAGGCAATCAGAACAGGTACTTTGCAGCAAGATTACAACCTGCATCAGTGTGAGTTCACACCATTTATTCTGACGACTACATGACCAAGCAGAATGTGTTGATTATAGAAGGGGTACAATTTCAGGCAGCAATCATGCCATTGCTAATCTCATGTTCTCTTTCGCACACCAGACAAGATTTACACACACACACACACACACACACACACACACGGCTTTTTGGGTTGAGGGTCATGAAGCTGGTAGGAATTCAACTACCCAAACACATTGGGTTTATTTCATAAACAGGGCATCCTTATACAAATATGTTGGTTAGCTATAACTGTACCAACTCAAATTGGAGCACAAAACTCAATCGCATCTACAATATCTAAAAACAATAAGGCTATGCAAACACACGCCCGTGCACAATACTAGCACTAAACCATGAGAGTAAGGAATAAGCACACACACGCCTGTGCAAAATACTCAACCCAACCATGAGAGTAAGGCCTGTGACTGGGCAGCAGTAAACAGGATTTCCAGCTCTTGCTTGTAGAGCGAGCATCAACAGCAGAGTCGCTTTCAACTGCATGCCAACTGTCAAGAGCTTAAACGGGTGAGTGCACAAAGTTCAGAATCTGTGAATTGGCTGACAACAAGACCGACCAATCTCCCCACACACACACACACAAACCGACACACACACACACAAACAGGGAGAGAACATTCCTGGAAACAGTCATCAGGAAGCTTAGAGGATAGTCTCAGCTTAAGCAACTTGCAAAGACGTAGGTACTGACAGTAGCATCCAGGTTCTCACTTCTGCTTGGCTGGGATTTTACCTACTGCAGGGAGCACTGCTTCTTAGTCCAGACTAGTTCTTAGTTTTAGGAGACAACTACCATCGATATCATCATCATCATCAACAATCCATTACATCCTCAACACTCTCTCTTGGTTACTACAATGGCTGCTCAACCGTGCTACCGGGGAAATCAGTCCCAACCAGGCTGTGTGTGTGTGTGTGTGTGTGTGTGTGTGTGTGTGTGTGATGTAATTAAACCTACCACTCCATCAGTGCCCTCTATAGCGGAGACCCTCTCCTCAACCTGCTCTACGACATACTTCGACCTCCTCACTCCTCCAGAGCCCCATACTGGACACTTCTCAGCCGCCCTCTCCTCCAGAGCCCCATACTGGACGCGTCGACTGTCCTCTCCTCCAGAGCCCCATACTGGACACTTCTCAGCTGTCCTCACTCTATACTGGAGACGTCTACTCTCCGGCCTCTACAACACACTTCTCCGCCATCCGCACTCCTCGAGACCTCTACACACCCAAGTGCCTTCCCAGCAGCGCTTCTGATTAGCCCAAGGCTTGATTAAGCTAATCAAACGCACTGTAATTACTTTTAACCTAATCAGGTGTGCTAAGAGTAGAGACAGCTGGACAATATGCAGGACAAGGGGCCCCTACAGCAAGAGGACCCCTGACGATGTCATACTCATAATTCTAGTCAGAATATGAGTCCGATACTGACCCATTTGGCTGTGATTATGGGGCGTGTTTCAACGAACCAGGAAAAAAAAATGCCTCTTCGCTCAATTGGATACCTACAACTAATCAGAGCAACATAGTATGACCATCTGATACATTCAAACTTTTACTGGATCTCCCTGACCAAAAATGTTGTGGGCTGGGTTTGGGCTGGTATCCAGGCTAAGGTAACACATCATCTGGTCAGAATTTAAAGGTGTGGTATGCACATTTCTGGTGAAAGGTTGCTATTTACCTTCAAGACACCATGGAATACACAATCAAGCAAAAGGATCAGTGTGATTCAACCCAACTGTGTTTTACTGCAGTAAAGTGCATATTCAGACTACTGTGTGTTCAGACTGATGAACGAGTTTGCTGTAATTAAATGCATGGGGTTATAAGACGCAGTTTAATAATCATGATCTAGGCTACGTGCCATGGGTAAATAACCAAGAATTAATTAATCAGCAGCGGGCTACAACAGCCCATTAGTAATTAAAACAGGTCAAAGTTGAGATCAATAGCTTGCTTTTCAGACCCTGTGATGAGATCAGCATGTAGTGTTTCTAATGTACAGGCTGGACTTGAGTCATATTCCACACTCACGAACACAAACGTGCTTCAATTCTGAGGCATCACACACACACACACACACACACACACACACACACACACACACACACACACACTTGCTCTTACCTGACCCACAAAGTATTCCACTTTGTGTCAGAAGAAGCAGCTGGCCTGGCTGCAAATTTGTTGATCTAACTGCAACCCAGCCACAGCATCAACGGGTAAGATGGGCAACCCAGCCCCAGCATCCATTGGCAACCCAGCCCCAGCATCCATTGGCAACCCAGCCCCAGCATCCATTGGCAACCCAGCCACAGCATCCATTGGCAACCCAGCCCCAGCATCCATTGGCAACCCAGCCACAGCATCCATTGGCAACCCAGCTACAGCATCCATTGGCAACCCAGCCCCAGCATCCATTGGCAACCCAGATACAGCATCCATTGGCAACCCAGATACAGCATCCATTGGCAACCCAGCCACAGCATCCATTGGCAACCCAGCCACAGCATCCATTGGCAACCCAGCCCCAGCATCCATGGTTAAGATGAGCATCACGATTTCCTGCTTTGCTACTAATCCCAATTCACACTCAGACCTTCATTTGTGGGCCGCTTTATGAAATAATACAGGCAAACAGCATACCGGACACACACAGAAATGAACTTATGCACACACAAACTAACTAAAGCACATGTGCGCACACACACAGAAACTAACTAAAGCACATGTGTGCGCAGACTGCGCACACACACACACACACACACACACACACACACACACACAAAAGAATGCCTCTGCAAACCCGCCTGGACACACACCAGGCTAGTTAGTGGTCCATGCTCCTTGCAGGCACCCAAGGCAGCACTAATATTTCATTACATAAACGGTTGGACTGCAGAAGGGAGCGAGCAGGGGAACAGAGGCTGCCTAGGGAGGAAGAGGAGGAGCCAGGAGGCTCAATAGCCAATAGGAGCAGGGGACCACTACAGAGGGCCTATTGCATGGCATCAACACAAGACCTCATCAGTGATGCCAGTTCTATTGTGATAGCACCTTAAAACAATTGACTGCGCATTATGGTTTTCGTGAACACAGTTTTGTGAACAGTAACACTGTGACTGGTTACTGTTAAACAAAAATGTCTGTATTTAACCCACAGGTTGGGGCCGATTATTGAATGAAAATTAAAAAACACCTTTACCATTTGTTTTCCAGGCTAGTTAGGGTATGTAATTTTGAGTGGAAACCATCACGTTGTAGAAACATCATCCATGAGTGAGTTCAATAACAACTAGACCAAAGTTTCATACACCAAAAAACAAATTTCATGACTATTCCAAACTTTCAATGGATTTTCATGACCATGAGAAGTCCTAGTTTTCATAAGGTATTGCTATCTTTCTGAATTAACTCCGTTTGGCTCCAATTACCTCCATTCAGAGCACCCCCGCTCATTCACTTTTTCCTGCCTCACACATACATCGATAAACAACAAACAAAAAAACATAAACCACAACACGCTCCTCAAGACAGACCTCATTTGCACCCTCTCCTAAATGTGCCCACAGTTAAGGCTGCCCTCCCTTGCCCTCGCCAACGGTTCGCTCTCGTCTCGTCCCACCACTACAAACTATTTAAAAAAAGACCCTGAAAAAGGCTGCAACTCCAAAGAGCTGCGTGCTTCCATTCAGTCATTGTCATTTGCTATTCCCAGTGCATGTTGTCCATGTATATATCTAGATGTATATATTATATATTTATATATATGAATATATGTACGTCTGTGCGGCAGTGATTTCTAGCGACCTCAAATGGAGAGGGGAGGGGGGGGTGATTTGCAGTGCGGACACTTTTGGAGTGTTGAACCCATCATAACCCCAGCCCTTTGAATTATTCAGGGCAAACTTGTGAACCCCAGAAAGGCGGTACATCATCGTCACGGCATCACAGAGAGCTTTTACTGAGCTCCTCTGTGCATCAGAAACTAGCCCCATCACAACACTGCATTTAGATACAACACATGAGGGAGATCAGGATTCACTACCAGTTACATCAGGGCATTTCTCCTCCACCTAGTCACCTCAAAGGGTGGTGCACACGCAAACAAAATGGCCCTCAACTACTTCTTTTAAAGTTTCTAAATTGGTGGAGAACACCCTACAAGAGCACCTGTATCCATAATGTTGCATATTCCATAAAGAAACAAAGGCTGCATATATTAGCCATTATAACCGCACTATCCTTATTAATCAACCACTTAACCGACTTAGGAGCAACCGTTACCATAGAGACTATTCTCTACTAATTAACCACCTAACCAACTTAGTAGCAGCCGTTACCATAATGACTATTCTCTACTAATTAACCACCTAACAAACTTAGTAACAGCCGTTACCATAGAGACTATTCTCTACTAATTAACAACCTAACCGACTCAGTAGCAGCCGTTACCATAACGACTATTGCCACTAAGGCATGACTAGTGAAGCATTGGTTGTTGCCTTCATATGTGAAGCACTTTAATTGAACCACAGAGGATGACATCAAGAGGCTGCTCCCTCACAAACAGATCACATTAGCCATCTGGCAACACACACACACAAACACTGAAAGCAACCTATCGTTGGCATTGACCCCTGCGATATGCTATGCGACCTCTTGCCACCCTTGCTCCTGATGCTTTGGCCTTCTAGTCAGTGAACTCTGGCCCAGGAGATACTCAAGAGCCCGTAGTCTGGCTAAACAGATGTGAAGGCCTTGACTCTGGTCCAGCAGATACTGAAGAGCCCGTAGCCTGACTAAACAGATGTGAAGGCCTTGACTGACGACCTTGAGGAGGTGTAACATGAAGGCCTTGACCTTGGGGAAGTGTAATATGAAAGCAGGCCACTCAGCATGTACTCTTAGCCTCATTAGTACATGAAGGAAATATAAAGCATATGAAGGAATGTAATCACAATACAGGCCAATTACACACTGAAACAAAGCAGTATGACAAATTTAGGATTGTAGCACTTCTTAAAGGCTTCTCTTTAATCTACTGATACTTTGGTTGTAACATACCTCAATAAATAAGTATTGAATCTCTTGCATAAATGGCACACAACTTGAATTATTTTGTTTCCAAACAACAGGTGAACTCACAGCTTTGATGAAGTGAGTGTGTGTGTGTGTGTGTGTGTGTGTGTGTGTGTGTGTGTGTAAATACAACATGTAGAGAAGAAGAATGTGAGCAGAAGACAGAGAAAGAAGAAAAACAAGCATGCCTTGAAAGACTGTTGCAAAAACACATGCGAACTTGCAACCTGTTTTTTTTTCTTCGTTTGTTTGTTTTTAAGCTGCCACGGTTCAGCAAAGTTGCCCCCCCCCACACACACACACACACACACACACACACACACACCTAAACTAGCATCATAATTTCACCTGCCTCAAAATCAAGGGGATGACACTGCATTTACTTCAAAGGAGCTGCTATGGCAATTGAGCCTCTTAGGAGTGTGTGTAAACACACACACACACACACACACACATTTCAACAGTGTAGGTGGGCTTATTAAAAGCACACCAGGCTAGCTCTGTGTGGACGTGTTTGTGCGTGTGTGTGTGTGTGGTACACACATACGTGTGTGAGTGTGTTCATGGTGTCAAACTGTTTTTCAGTCTGTGGCAATCTTGTTTGAAAATATGGATTTGTGCATGAACAATTGAAGATGTTTGGAGCAAGGTCTTCCAAGTGTAGTTGTGGCGGTGAAACTTTTCTGCCGTTTCTCCAGACTGCTCTCAAGACAGCAAGGCTCAGAGGGGGGGAGACAGCGAAATAATCATCTGCCTTGAAATAAACTGAATAGGGAAGGACAGGCTGGGTTTGCGTGTGTGTGCGTGTGTGTGCGTGCGTGCGTGCGTGTGCGTGCGTGTGCGTGCGTGTGCGTGTGTGTGCAGTCTTGTTTGGAAATATAGATTTGTGCATGTTCTTTTCAAGAGGGCCAAAAAAATGTGTTGTGTGTGGTAAATATCAAGACCTTCAAAATCAACTCTACAGCCAAACCTTCTCTGAATATCTGAATAAAAAGTTAACTATTTTAAATTCCTTCTTGTTGCAGAAATCAGAAAATCACAGTCTCTGTTTCCTCACAAAGTAAAAATATGTTCTACTTCTCAACTAGAGCCACAAGCCAATCCAATCAACTTCAATGTTGACTAAAGTTCATCCCAAGCATCACTAACCCAATCCAATCATAATCCTTTTAATAGTTCCCCTGCTCCTCATGTAGTCTGACGCTAACCTGACTTATGATCAGTGTTTCTTCCAACTAAACAAAAACTAACCTCCGCCCTCAATTATTTATATTACCTTCTTGTTATACAATCGTTCCTCTACATAATTCATGGAGAGAGATATTATACAAGAAGAGAGGTTACAGGCGCCTGTGCTGGTGACAGCAGCAACGCTCAGGCAAACCAACATGATCGGCTCCAACCTGCTTCAAGCTTCTAGCTCACACTTCATTCCATGTAGCCTCAGGTGCCATGTACCAACAGTAGCGCAATTAGCATGGCACACTCCACTTACAAATGCATGTTCTCACAAGAGGCACTGACAGTTAGGGGGTCAGTAAAGATACTAAAGTTTTAAAATGCTGCTCACCACACACACACACACTTGTATAGTATCTCTCTACACACACACACACACACACACATGTATAATATCTCTCTACACACACACACACACACACACATTAAGTGTGACCCGTTTCTAGAGGAAGTGTGTGGGGCCAATGTGACTTGACAAACGTCCACTTCCTGCAGGGGTTTGGAGTCGTGGGCTACGCTGGATTTCCACTTCCTGTGGTGGCTCCTCAAAGGAAGTGATGCGGGGAAACACGGGAGTTAGGACGGGAGAAGGGAGTGGTAAAGGAGGAAGTAGAGCAACATATGGAAACAGACAGGAGGGACAGTGTGAAGTTATCAAATTAGAGGAGAGAAACAGTGGGTGACAGAAGCAGAGGAAAGCAAAGGGGGGAGAGAGAGAGAGAGCGAGCAAGAGAAAGAGAACAGGAGAGAGAGAGAGAGAGAGAGAGAGAGAGAGAGAGCAAGAGCGATAGCGAAGACACAGCACATTAAGAACGAGGAGCCTTAGACACAGCATAACAGCTCCATTAAGGAAACAGAGGCTGCTGGGGTAACACAGTGAAAGGGTAATATGAAATTGCATGACACTTCAAATCACAACAGTACAAAAAAGCTTGGTGCCAGAATCATGGGCGTCCGTTTAGTTTTGAAGTGCAGAGGGCATTCTACATGATTCGACCCATCACTGGGCTATTGCGCGTATGCCTCTGCCATTATAACAGCTCAATTACATATTTAAAAGGCTATTGGGATTGTGTAGGTCTGTAAAACTAAAATGTTCAAAAATGATGACGAATCCGTCAATTACTGGGCAGCGGATACAGAACTCCGCAGTGGGAAAACCTCCTTCCCCAAAGCTTTCAGAGACGTGTTGGGGACACATAGCACACCAAACTCCGAGGCCATCTATGTGTATCAATTCTCATAGCAACCGATATATTAGGATACTATCACACATGAATACTTTGCCAAGTTTATTCCCACCGATGACATCCAAACATCAAATCCTGTGTACTTAACAGACTCATTTCACGATGATATCCACAGAAATCTATGGGCCTAGCAATACAATAATCCATGTGTTCAACAACTTAAATGTAGCTGGCTTGCTATTCACACATGCCAGGAAGAGAAGGTTTAAATTAAACGTAATATTAAATGATGTTGCATTTTAGCTGAATGGCCAACATGATGCTATTGGCCAACGGAGACAACATCCGACTTGGGGAGTTAAACACAACTCATTTTCATGTATTTCATAAATTTGATTAACTATCCACTGGTGATTAAGCACTTTCTACAGTTTCTACAAATTGTAGTGAGATTTTATTTACAGTCAAACGTGCTGGGGAGGAAACTAGTAAATGCAAAAAGTGTCGGGGACATGTCCCCCAGCGTAATAATCAAAGATGTATTCCATCATTGTCTCTATTTTGTGGAGACCCGTATGAGGTGTAAGCCTTCATGAAGGCAGGAATGGTGCATGTAAAGTCAGCCACACAGCTAGGATCAGCCTCCACACTGGTTATGAGCAGTGTCTTGCTAAATTCTTGATGCTATAGTGTAAAGTCCATCACTTTCCTTCTTTTCTCTGCCATTTATGATGAGTTAAGTACAGTAAAGCTGGTTGGCGCTTGGGCAACCTGTCAGTTCTTTTGAGGGAGTCTAATAAAAAATAAGACCAAACAGAATAAAGGAGGGCATTACGAAAAAGAAAAAAAAACAAAATAAACTAAACTGTCAGAAAATGAAAAGTAGGAGTCTCAAGAAATGCCTTCATTGTAATTTTTTTCTCCCCGTTTCACCTTTTCTTCTCCTCCTTGCTGCAAGATAACCCAATTCTGAGACAGGCCTGCGTTTTCCATGCCGCACACACACACACACACACACACACACACACACACAGGCCTTCAGACTGGCAGCCTTTGTGCGGCGTCCTCAGCGCTTTGTCAGCGTGCTTTATTTGGCGGGGGAACGTGTGGGCTCAATAATACATCAAGACAAGAGCTCGCATCCGCCGCCACTCCCCGCGGCAGCAGCGGCAGGGACACGATGACGAGGACACCGCCTGTGTGTGTGTGTGTGTGTGTGTGTGTGTGTGTGTGTGTGTGTGTGTGTGTGTGTGTGTGACGAGGACACCGCCGGGACGGGGGATGAACCTTTTCTGTTTTTTTTATTTCTCTTTTCTAAAATATATGTATTATTCCTGTACAAAGGCAGCGGAACACTCCCGGAGAAAAAGGCGCTATATTTAGATGCGGAAGGGGTGGGCTTGGTAAACTCACTGCATGCACACAAAAAAAAAAAAATGATCCAAGATCTTTTTTTAGGACATTAAACAAATAAGTAAACACTGAAGCTTGTGTTGGATTGAGATGCATTCCCATCTACGGTGTGCTAGGCATCATGGGAAACCTTTCAACGGCAATGCTATTTGCATAAACAGCAGCAATGTGACAGTCAAGAATAAAACTGGCTCGTGCCCCTTGGAAGAACGCGTGGCACCATCTGCAGCGATATTAGTAACGCTTATGACTGTAAACTCAACCACCAGTCCATCCGCAGATGCCACCACCACATAGAGCTGATCCAGTACCAACCGCACCAGGGTGGGTGTGTGTGTGTGTGTGTGTGTGTGTGTGTGTGTGTGTGTGTACGCCTGCGTGTCTCTTAGGGGGAGGTTAACCATGGTGGTGTGTGTGCACAAATGTGAGTTTCTGCAATTTAAGGGACGCCGATGGTGTGTAGGTGTGTGTGTGTGTGTGTGTGTGTGTGTGTGTGTGTGTGGGGGAGAGAGTGGTATGGAATATTAGCTGTGTTATGGAGGTGAGGACATGAGTGAGAGTGTGTGTGTGTGTGTGTGTGTGTGTGTGTGGGAGGGTGGTAGGTACAGTGTGTGCTCTGAAGGACAGTCCTTTCCCTACACTGCTCTTCACTAAAGCCACACCCCACAGCAGCAAGCCTGTGTGGCCAGCACAGACGACCTGAGTCAGCAGCAGCCCCGCCTTCTCGTAAATCAACCCCCTGCTTCGCGTTCCCCTCACTTAATTTATACCGACCCCCCTCTTACTTCATGCTGCCTGCCTGCCTGGCTGGCTGGCTCACTCGCTGGCCACCTTGGATGTTGGCATGGGATTCCGCTGCACCGGGCTGTTTAGGCCTCCAAGCTCGTCTGGCATTGGCTGCTTCAGGCTCTACGACAACACTGGGGTGCCCCTCAGCATATTCAGCTGCTGCTGCTGCTGCTGCTGCTGCTAACAAGGCAAGCAGGCAGACATTTAAACTAATGACTGTTTGAGGACACACGCTGCGAGAGCTTGAAGTTGCCCTTTGAGGTGCCATCAGACTTCTGAGACCAAAATGAGTCACAAAGTCTACGATCATTTTATCACATTTAAATACCACCCAATCTAGACGTATTGCTTAAAAATGTAGAATAACTACGGCGGGTACTGAGCGAGCGACGACAAATGCCAACATCTCGCATAAAGTCAGCAAAAAATAGTCAGGTAGCACATTATAATCTCAAGCTTTCGTCTCAAACTGTTATTTTACTCAAACTAGTTCTACAGTTCCTCAAAACAGTGTATTTTTACAGCGTCAGCTGAAGATTGCACACATGACTAATGACTATTGAGAAACCAACGAAGACTGAAGAGACAGGATACAGGGGGAAATGAGCATGTGTGAAAAAATAGGGGTGTGACCCTTTAAAGCCGACGTCAATATCTGCACCTCCCCAGGAGACCGTAGCTGCTGATCACACACACACACACACACACACACACACGATTACTCAACCGGGCCCTGAAGGGCAGGATCCCAGTGCTGGGCAGCAGGAAACCTTCAGAGCGCATCGCACAGAAGAAAACCCTCCTAATCAATAAGAGCTGAAGGTCCAGGCTAAATCAGTGCCTCGTGAAACCACTACAGGGCATCTGGTTGTTAAAGGTGCATCGCGTCGCTTCTGTTCAAATGGCTGCGTTTGGTTAAAAATGGTTTCAGGCCTGCTTTCATGACGCAGTTTTGAAGAAACTGTTAAAAGACCATCAATTGATTTCTATTTTTCTGTCTTGATAATTGTAGAACGGTCAGTAAACAGAAAGGATATGCAGTGAGGAGAAATATTGATATACACTCTCTGAAAATCATGCCATTGTAATTATTTTTATAATTATCATCTATTCAGCTTTCTGGCTTAATTTTATTTTTATTTTTTACCCACAGCACCTTAAACTTTACCCACAGCAATGTATTCCATCTTCACAGTGAAATAACTGCATGGTTGTAATCAGTCATTATCTGGCAAAAAAAAGATATACCCTGACAGTCAAGGCAATGTTTCATATCCAATGCATTGAAAAGCAAAGGGTTGAGGGACACACGAATTCCGTTTTATTGGCCAGGTGAAGGCACAGCAAAGTGCATTAAATATTAAATACCTTGAAGGGTATGTTTAAACCTTGAGGTTTAGTCAATTTACCCTCAAACCTCATGCCATAAAACAAGGACACAGTAAATGGATGCAATGTTGCATCAACCCCACAGTTGCAGCTGGCGACTGGAAATACTATGGCACACAAATTCAAGTTCGTAGCCATTTTCAATTACATGCACAATTTCAACACGCACAAGGCCATCCGGTAGCTTACAATAGCGTTACCCCACTGCTATAGAATGCCCTGCTAAAAGATTGGGATCAAACTAATATGCAACTGAAATCAGAGAGAAACAAGTTCCCATTATAAGCCAGTTAAACTTCCACATAAGGTACTGCAAAGAGCATGAATGCAAAAAGCTATACAGTTCAAGGTTCTAGAAGTGCGTATGCTAGGGTGAATGGATTTCCAGTCGGACGACAGAATCAGCACTACATCCTGCACACACTGCAGCACTCAATGCTGACTGATCCAACGCCCAGCCAGAGCAGAATTAAGTCGATCCCTATTGGTCGACTGTATCATTCAATACACGAGGACAACTGCTGATATTTCTGGCAAGTCCTCGCTAGCATTGCTAATGTACAAAGTTTGCGAGGGTTAACGATAATTACCACATGGCGCATTGTTAAGACGCTTGGTTGGTTGAATTAACATTAACATTGGAACTTAACTACCTTCTCAGCAACCACGATAATGTTAACACAAATAAGGTTAAGCTTTCCTTAAAGTTTGTGAAACCTACATTACAAGTTAGTACCAAGCAGTTTAGATGTTGCGGGTACATAGTAAAGTAGCAAAAACCTTCATGGCATTATCAAAATTAAAACTTAATTTTACCATGTTAACCAAAAAAAAACATCATATTGGCTCGGGAAAGTCAATTATCCACCACTTTTTAGGACAAATACGAGATAATGAATACATATCAGCTTGCTAAACTAGCTAGCTTCTCTTAGCAAATGTCGGCGTGTGCTTTTTGAGCGCACAGCAAATATTCAGACCATTTCAATGAATGTCGAAAGAAATGAATGTCAAACCAATCTCACTTTAATACACTAAATAAATACAATCTTGTGTTAGTGCAAAAACACCCCGGTATTTCTCAAATACTCAATTTCAGTGTTGAAAAATTGTTTGCCCAACAGCACTGACAAGGTCGGTTGTAGCCCACGCCCTTTTCTCCACTGTTCCCTTTCCAACTTCACACACACCTCATTGGGTAAAGAAAGCTAAAGGCAAACAGCAAAAAAAAGTACCCCTAAACATTCACTTCAGGTAATTTACTGATAGGTTGCAGGAATATATATAATATTGGTTTCCTGTCTACTCAAAATTATCCATGAGCTTGCTACTGTAACTAAAACGTGCCTAGTTAGCCAACTTTGTTGGCCAATACATCGAAGGCATTACGTTGACTGCTGAATCAAGAACAGTTGGGCTAATGAAGACCTAATCTTAACGTGAATTTACTAATGTTACACCTTGAACGCACATTTTATTTAAATGTAATCGTATAAAACACGAGTTTTGACAAAGTAAAACTGGATGCCCTTACCTTAGTTACAAATACACCTCACAGTGGCCTTTTAAAAAAAAAAACGCCGGTCCATAAACACCAAACCTACGTTCTGTAGCTTGATCTTTCCACAATGATTTAGAGAGAAGGGGCGATGGCGGGAAACCTTGCCTAGCTTTATAAACTGACGCACTTTCTAACCAATCAAAAACGACAATCTGATGGAACCCCAGTATTACATCCATTGGGCTAATCAAGCAAGATCACAGTCCGTATTCGAACTCGAATATAATTGGGTAAGCGAAATGACCTGCCTCTTGTCAAGGAATGATAATTGACTTCAGGTGCAACCATTTTTTGTATCAGCACAACAACCTGACAAATAATCCCAAAACGCGAGTTTTGTGATTAATTGGTCAGGTTATTTGAAACAAATAACCACAAATGACTAGGCTATTAGAACGTCTATTTTGTTTTAACAAAATAGTTAAATAGCCTAGAGCATAGTAAGACTATAACCAATGATGTTAAAACAATAAAAGTATTTCTCTCCAATTTAAAACCAAACAAATAGTCTACATGGCCGTGTTCACATTCCCGTTATATTAATGTTCTCATGTCTGATAGGGCAAAGGCTATAGCCTAGACTGTTCACAAGGAAAGGCAGGATCAGATGTGGCAAGTAAGATTTATTATTTTGCAGACATCCAGCTATGTCGCTGTACGTGGCACTGCCTATGAGGGCTAGAATTGTGACAACCACCATACCTGTGTCATTTATTTTTGGCTTAAATTGGACAATACCAGTCGTATTTTCTCATTACAGGTTGATGGCAAATCAAAGTAGTCTGATGTTGTCTGCCAACACATTTGTGTCTCATACTGTTTAAACAAGGTTACAACATTGCATGACATTTGGAGAGGCTATGAAGATAAACAGTTGCCGGATGCACCTTACAACGAACATCGAATTCTATTTCGAGCACACATATTAGATATTACACAATCAAAACAATAAACCGCGGGCTAACTTATTACCTTACAACGCTAACATCACGTCAAAACAGCCTTCTGACCGATCCAATCCAGCATTGATGGGCTACCGTTCTAACTAAAGGCTCTCTGAAAGCGTGGAGCATGCATGAGAGCTACGCTGTCGGGAAAATGTGAGGCGATTTTTAAGCAGACGCAGCAGCGGCAACAGCTCCACGTTTACAATGCCACAGAGCAACGCACCTCCAGCATCAAGACTATCAAACACACAGCGATTGTAGGTAGCCTGTAGCCCATTTTCCTTTGAATATTAGCAGTGCTACTGCTAGGCACGCTATAGGAGAATCACACAATTGTAAATCTCAACCCACAACTAAGACAGCAACGTCATTTTCAGTAGAAATGCAGACTATTTGCAGGGAGACACTGTATTGCTCTCAGTTTGGCATGTACAAAGTGTCATGGCATAAATCCTGACATATAACATAACTGGAAAACTGAACAGATGTCAGAACTCAAATCAATGGAATAGCCTAAATGTTAACGTCAACATCAAAACCCTTTCCCATTTTAAGGGGCATGAACATATAAAATGCCTTACCGTATATATAAATGAAAGTTATGGACGTCCTCTGCCAAATAACGTCTTATAATAGCCTAGTGAATCAAGATATCACTTGACAGTATAAAAACAAAGACGAATTCCGTAGCTTATTTTCTTATCTTAAACTTGTGGACCTAAAAAAAATCAACTCGCAGAGCCAGGTAAGCTAAAACGATTATCTTAAAGATTCATTAAAACGAAAGCCACAGTAAGATTCCCTTTCAGGTAGACTAAAAGACCAAAGTAAAAAAAGAGAAAAGAACTGAAGAAATAAAAGAATGAATCAAATAATTAAAAAAGGCCGACTTCTGCCTGTCTTGATCGTTACAGTTTCGCCACACAATTACGCGACATCACTGAGTGCAAACCTATGTTTGACGGAGGCTGTCTTAAAAACGATGATATAGTCCTGCCATGGGATATATAGTGCCGCATCACAGCATCCCTATACCTCTCCGCTCTGCACAGTGTTTCGTCCATCCAACCTATAGGCCAACAAACGCGCACGCAGACGCGGAAGTATACTCAGTGAAGCTCACTCCATTGTTAAGCATCGAATTGCTTGGCCCAATCGTCTAGAGGAAAAATAGTGAATGACAGATATTTCCACCAATCACTACTTAGAAACCGTAACTAGGTACTACTTCCCTCGTCAAGGTAAAGGATTCTTGAACGTCTCTCTTCGCCTCCCCAGTGCCCAACGAATTAGATGCTATTGGCCAATTGTATGTCATTCAAACAGACCAGGCACTTCCAGTTCCATGAACTTATCGCACAGACCAGCTTAAGCCACGAGAAAGGGTAGGCAGTAGGCAAGTCAGATGGTTGGCAAAATGAGCTCGATGTAGAGGCGACAGCGTGTTTCTTTCAGAATATGCTTTCAGACATTCGTTTTTTAATTTTTTTTTATTTTTAACATTAAGATAGGCTAACAGCCTCCACCAGAAAAAAGATCTGAAGATAAAATAGTTTCTGTCATTTGCACATGCATCCAAATTTAGTGAATCTTAAAAGAAAAAAAAACTTTATTTTTCCTATAAATGAATCTGCCTTGTAAGGCCCAGGCCCCGTACCAATTCATTTTTAAGTATATATTTGTTTTATCCTGTGCATATTACCCTACCTAGGTTTTAATCAGTCAATGCTTATTCCTATCTCAGTCCATTGCTTTGGGTGCAGATATTACAGAGGGTACCATAACCTATACCACTGATTACTGGCCTGTCATGGACTATTGTTACAAACACAGATGACCATGTGGGATGCCCCAGTGCACCCTACAGATGCTAAGCATAAACGCACATCACATAGCGTATCAGACGCAGGCTTCATGGCAGAGGTGAAGGTGAATATCTGAATTAAAGATACATAGCCTGCATGCTTTACAGAAACATGTAGCTTTCTAAATAAGCACAGTAGTTGTGAAAAAGAACAGATAGAGCAGAAGGCTAGTCTGTATTATGACACGAAATTCTAATGCTGGACTGGGATCACGAACATGTCGATTCCCTTTTTAATCAAATTCGTGGACTTGTCGTAGGCTAATCTCTGCCTTCTAAAGTGTACTATAACCACAGATTTCTATTGCGCAACACAGTGAAATGTATAACTTCTGAAGGGCATTATCCATGGAATGTGTATGGTGGAAGTAAGACCACGGGAAGCAGGCTATGCCACGTTCCCTCACTGACACGCAACTCTTACTTCCGTGTCATGGATTCAGCACCACCGTTTTCAGCACCAAGGACAGAGACCGAAAGATATGTGTGCAGCGCGCTGCTTCAGTTGCCGTCTTCGGCACAAATGTCGTGGAACTGTGGACTGTAGGCTACGTTATGTTGTTGTTATTGGTTTTTTTTAACACACATCGTTGCCAAATGATTTGCCTGAATGTATCAAGTGTCCTTTTGTATTTCTCGCTCGTTCCTTTGCGATGATGCGGGAGAAAAGGGTGGAAAATAGAACAGCCACAACACAAATATGCTACATGGTGACTATCATCACAACTTCTCAACTCCCCAAGTTTAGTTCATAGTATGTGCTTGTATATTATTGTGATTTTAACGTCTTTTCGTACAAACAAATTTGATCTGAAACAAAAGCATTTGATTACAGACTGAAATAATTTGATCTTTCTCAGAGAGCTTCTGAGTGCTGAAACAGAGAGCTAAGAAAAATAGCACATGATATTTCACACTCTATGGTCCCCAACTGTATGAAATGATATGCCTCTATTTATGTCTATGAGCCACTGTTTTACCGCTCTTAAATGGTTGTTTGAACAGCACCCCAATCCTTAGAGAAAGCAGATAAAAGAAATACACTTAGTTGTCTCTTTAATCAGTGAC
>NC_137919.1:3244469-3249469 GCF_963457725.1 Sprattus sprattus
TCTAAGGTTTTCTGAACAAAAACGAATCAGTCAAATAGTAACGCTATTCCTTGGGAAGTGGGATTGAGTATGGATGAAATATTTAGGGATTTTCCTTGGATAGATTCGGTGGCGTCCTACTAGCTTTTGTATAGCCCTCCTACACATTTGCTTTCAAAAGTGCAATCAATGACAGTACACAAGAACAGTAAGTACAGAAGCATCAGTGGCAGACTTTTTGGAGGGAAATCTTCATTGCTTTCCACAAAGTGTCATTTGTTTGTCAAAAGAAGAGCAGAGGCAAGGGCAGGTACACTATATGCAGTTTCTACAAAAAAAAAATGTAAGGACCGAAAAGACCGGCAATGAATCTTAAAAATGTAGGTCAGAACATGTTCAAAAATGTCATTCATCATTCACTGTAGGGGGGGAAAAGTTGTTAAAGGACTTTTCTGAGAGGGAAAATAACCCCTTGCGCTGTACCTGGACATGGGTGATAACATAGGCTAATTCTTAAATGGTGTTAAAACCTAATTTTTGTATGGAACTGATAAAACACTTTATTTGTGTACGGAACTGACGAAATGTTTTACAAACAACACTTTACTAGGGTTTGATAACGAGGTAAAGGTCAAAATGGAGGGCACTGACGAATTTCACATGGAATTATTGTTATGAATGCTTTTATTACTGCTTTTAAGTCCTGAAATGAGTCAAGAATGTCCTTTTTGTTTTGAAAGAGAAACTTTTATGCATTGTTGTATGCATCAATGTATTGGAGAAACTTTCTGGACTGCTTTAATGAAACATTTTACAGGTAGACTTTTATTTTCAGGACTGTTAAAAGACACAGATCTATATGTCAGATTATTATTGCCATTCTGGGGTTGATGTTAAAACTGCCAGTTATATGGGTAGAAAGAGCAGGTTTTCAGGATGTAATGTGCTTTGCAGCTCTGATAAAATCTAGACTGCTTATAGAGTTTTGCTTTTATAAAGCTACCGAAAATATTTAAAAGGTCTTTCTCACTCTCTCTCTCTCTCTCTCTCTCTCTCTCTCTCTCTCTCTCTCTCTCTCTATCCACCTCTCTCAGGGTGAAAGAGTGAGTCCTCAGATTGTAATGTGTTTTGCAGCTCTGATAAAATCTAGAAAGCTACTGAAAATATTTAAAATGTCTCTCTCTCTCTCTCTCTCTCTCTCTCTATCTATCCACGTCTCACTCTGTCTCTCTCTTCCTCTCTCTCCCTCTCTCTCACTCACTCTCTCTCTCTCTTTCTCTCTCTCCCTCTCTCTCTCTCTCTCTCTCTCTCTCTATCCACCTCTCACTCTCTCTCTCTCTCTCTCTCTCTCTCTCCACCTCTCTCAGGGAGAAAGAGTGAGTCCTCTCCACTGCATGCTGCATGGCTCCTGCCGACAGCCTTAGGAGAATGGAGTTGGGTCCCACAGAGTGATAACATCAAACTGAAGAAAACAGTCAGAGAGGGAAAGAGAGAAAAAATTGAGATAGGTAGAAAGGGAGAAAAGAGAGAGGGAGAGGGAGAGGGAGAGGGAGATAGAGACAGACAGAGAGAGAGAGAGAGAGAGAGAGAGAGAGAGATGGCGTGAGAGAGATGGAGGGAATGAAAAAAAATAGTGATAGTCTCAAAGTGAGTGAGGCTGAGACAGAGAGGAAGAGATAAGAAAAAATGAGAGAGAGCAAGAGAAATGGTAAAAAAAAAAGTCAGCGGAATCCGTGCCATGATAACCCAGTGGATGTTCTAATGGAGAGGAGCTCTCTAGTCGCAAAACACACCAAAGGATCTCTCAAGCCCACAAAGACTTCAAACCCGTGGAGGTTCTGATGGAGAGAACACATCAATGCAGCTGCCATCATGCATTGATACACACCAACATACAAGAGCCTTGTGACCCTCATATGGCCCTGATACGGCCCTGATACGGCTCAGATACGGCTCAGATACGGCTCAGATACGGCCCTGGTACGGCTACGCATAACAATGCACTGTTTTGATTGGCAGCTGAGTAGAAGGGTGACACATATCTATAGCTGTCTTTAGATATTAATATTAGCTTTTTTCAGTGTTTGAGGGGCCTTGCACATTTCTAAATCACAAAGACTTCTGTTCGTTTACACTATCTATTCATATTTCTCCCCCTGAATTACTGGCAGAGTGAAGCACCTGGGTGTTTGAGACAGACTTCAGTTTATATTCATAATGTCAAAATATGAACTCTTACAGAAGTCTTTTTTTGTCCGGCTGTGCCTATCTGAAAAGTGATAAGCAAAATTACTTTTAATTCCGGAATGATAGGCTACATTTTTCCTGTGCCAAAACATTACAAAAATACTTGGGATTTCCTGTTCTTTTATGAAATATACAAATTTGAAGGTCAGCAATGCCACTTTTACAGAATGGAAAATAAATGTCTACATTATACAAACATTAAGAACTGTATCAGTTGCGCATAGTAACGCATCATATTGATTCACGCCAAATTGTTCCGTATTAAAATGTATTGTCCCTGAATCATCTCGTTGGCCATGAATTTACACACGTATCAGATTGTCTCAGAAGTGAGAGATGCACACACCCCCCCAAAAAAATCATACAATCAATCAGAAGTCAGATATTTTGCATGTGATATTCTCACCTTTATGAACCATGTCTAAAACCAGATCTAAGACCCCTCACGACAACCCTGCAGTCTGCACCTGAACACATCTGTGGACCTCACCTCCACCTGTACCAGCCGTCTTCTGTTGGTCCCCTGAGACGGATGAGGAGTCGCCAGAAATCTGTATGCAGCACAGCTCCCCACTGACGCGTCTCGCGTGTGATGGGGTTTTGGGCGGGTCTGTCATACGTTGTCACGGAGATGCAGGAGGCTGTCACACGGCAGGTACCGATGACCCCCCGCTGTCTACGGTGATGGAATTTTACGCTCTGTCACACACAAACAGGGACTAGAGAGTCACGCAGGTTTGGAGAAGAGAGCCAAAAGAGCAGATGAAGAGGGGAAAGTGCAAGAACAAGAAGAAGTTGCAGTATGAGTAGCAGTAGCAACAGTAGCAGTAGCAGTAGCAGTAGCAGTAGCAGTAGCAGAAGCAGTAGCAGGAGCAGTAGCAGCAGTAGTAGTATAGTAGCAGTAGTAGCAGTAGTAGCAGTAGCAGGAGTAGCAGTAGCAGTAGCAGTAGCAGAAGCAGTAGCAGCAGTAGTAGTATAGTAGCAGTAGCAGCAGTAGTAGTATAGTAGCAGTAGTAGCAGTAGTAGCAGTAGCAGGAGTAGCAGTAGGAGTAGCAGTAGCAGTAGTAGTAGCAGCAGCAGTAGCAGTAGCAGTAGCAGTAGCAGTAGCAGTAGCAGCAGTAGTAGTAAAAGTAGCAGTAGCAGTAGCAGTAGCAGTAGCAGTAGTAGCAGTAGCAGCAGTAGGAGCCGAAGCAGTAGCAGTAGCAGTAGCAGTAGCAGTAGTAGTTGCAGCAGCAGAAGCAGTAGTAGTTGTAGTAGCAGTAGCAGTAGTTGTAGTTGTAGTAATAGTAATAATAGTTGTCATAGTAGTAGCAGTAGCAGCAATAGAAACAAAATGGCCGTCTGTCACAAACCAGCCCAGGCCGTGTGTTGGGCTTCCTCTACCTCTGTACCAGGGATCCAAATGACATGACATAGCACAGTGTGCCCTCCAGATGATAATCTTCTGTCATAAGATAGTCACACATAAATGAAAAGACAGAGAAGAGAGAGTGTTTCCAATCACCAGAACAAGTGAAGCTACTGTGGATTTAAGGGAACCTTATTTTTCAAAACATGAAAACGCACAGTTAAAATGGAGGTTGGAGTAAGACCAAAAATAAATAAATTCAGGGTATTTGCAATGAGGCCATTCAGTTGAATACACTGTGGAGTATTCAGGGGTAGCCTTGCTATCTATAGGCAGACAGGTTCAATATGGATGTGAAATGGGCTCCCCCATGCTTCCTGTCAGCAATGAAGCCTGGTAATGAACTGCATTCAAGGCGCCTGGGTGGTCCCTATTAACCCATACAGAGCAGCACTGGGTGTACTGACACTCTTTCATTAGAGCTTCATAAAACAGGATCAGTATCTATGAGGGAGAAGACGAGTGGCGCACAGACAGAGAGAGCGAGAGAGAGAGAGAGAGAGAGAGAGAGAATAATGGAGAAATAGAAAAAATATATATCTATAGAGAGAATATTGGAGAAATACAAAAATAGAGATAGAGAGAGAGAATAATGGAGAAATAAAAAAAATAGACAGAGAGAGCGAGAGAGAATAATGGAGAAATAGAAAAAAGAGAGGGAGCGAGAGCGAGAAAGAGAGAGAGAAAAGGGGTGGTGTGGACAAAGACAACCCAACCCGGTTCGGTAAAGCAGAGATGGAGGGAGAGAAAGAGCGTGGGGACAAGAAAGAGTGGATGACGTGATATTGATAGAAAGAATCACATCAATTATTGAGACCTCCACAGCCAGGAACAGCACCCACCAGGAAGGAACGTCTAGACATAACATTCCATTACCTGTGCTTGACTTGACTGGCAGCTCTATATGCCCTTGCTCATTTATAGCTCATTACCCGGAGCCTGCATCTGTGAGTGTGTGTGTGTGTGCGCGTGTGTGTGTGTGTGTGTGTGTGTGTGTGTGTGAGTGTGTGTGTGTGTGTGTGCGCGTGCGCGCGTGTGTGTGTGTGTGTGTGTGTGTGTGTGTGAGTGTGTGTGTGTGTGTGTGTACGCGTGTGTGTGTGTGTGTGTGTGAGTGTGTGTGTGTGTTCACCCTCATGAAATAAATAGCATGATCGCTACAGGCAGACACCATAATGCGCCGCAGGCAGATCAACGACATAAAAGAGTGTGACACTCATTTCATTAAATTTTTGCTGTGCTTTTAAAAAACACGCTTCACTGGAAAAATTACAATGAATGAGCATCAATCAATTAGCATAAGTGAGGAAACTCAGACTATATTATATTATAATATATTATATTATATTACATTATATTATATTGTTCA